>NW_026042391.1:385000-475496 GCF_023856365.1 Brienomyrus brachyistius | reverse complement strand
GCCTATCTGAACCAATCAGATTGTCCGTCGCCTATCTGAACCAATCAGATTGTCCGTCGCCTATCTGAACCAATCAGATTGTCCGTCGCCTATCTGAACCAATCAGATTGTCCGTCGCCTATCTGAACCAATCAGATTGTCCGTCGCCTATCTGAACCAATCAGATTGTCCGTCGCCTATCTGAACCAATCAGATTGTCCGTCGTCTATCTGAACCAATCAGATTGTCCGTCGTCTATCTGAACCAATCAGATTGTCCGTCGCCTATCTGAACCAATCAGATTGTCCGTCGCCTATCTGAACCAATCAGATTGTCCGTCGTCTATCTGAACCAATCAGATTGTCCGTCGTCTATCTGAACCAATCAGATTGTCCGTCGTCTATCTGACCCAATCAGATTGTCCGTCGTCTATCTGACCCAATCAGATTGTCCGTCGTCTATCTGAACCAATCAGATTGTCCGTCGTCTATCTGAACCAATCAGATTGTCCGTCGTCTATCTGAACCAATCAGATTGTCCGTCGTCTATCTGAACCAATCAGATTGTCCGTCGTCTATCTGAACCAATCAGATTGTCTGTCTATCTGAACCAATCAGATTGTTTTTCTTACACAAAAAATTATTCCGTTTTCAAAACACTTTTGTGCAAGAAATGCTCCCATGAGCCTGTGTTTAGTGCCTACAGAGGTCTTCTTTTTGCCACTGGTACAGGAGAGTACGGGTCCCACCTTGCCACAGCCAGGCACCTCCACGCCATCGACGGGCCGCGGAATCTCGATGGAGCGCACGTTGCCGTACTTGCAACACTCCTCCCGGATGTCCTCCAGGATCTCCTCGTAGTCCTCGTCGTCCACCAGCTCCTCGGGCATGACCATGTTGAGGAGGCACAGCACCTCCGTGGGCATGCCGGAGCTCTGCAGCCGCTGCAGCCCTGGAACCTGCAGCGTCACCGGCGTCTCGATGATGGCCGTCTGTCCCGGGGGGCGACAAGAGTGTCAGATACCCCCTGATCGTCCAATCGTCTCGAGTAACAGCGAGAAATTTACATGGACCCAAATAAACCCAAGAAATAGGGGCATTAAGCTTCCTGGGAGGCACCCAGGAACCAAGTTGGGTTTAGGACATCAGAAAGGCGGCAGCCGAGGGCAAATACTCACAGCGTTGGCATTCTTAGCCCCCACGCTTGCCCGCTGGACGATGAGCTTCTTGTCTCCGAGCTGCATGCCATTGAGTCCAGCCACGGCCTGCGGGATGCATCCCACACAAGCGTCAGCAATTCCATCCGGAAGCCCCGAGTCACCCCAGACCTTCCAGCTGCTGCCCCACCTCACGCACCTGGTCAGTGGCACTGATGTCCACGTATTCACAGAAAGCATAACCCTTAGACAGTGACGTGGCACTGTCCTTCACAAGGTTGAAGGCCTTAAGAGGTCCGAACGACGTCAAGAGTTCCTTCACCTGGGCAAGAGGAGGAGACGCGGGGGGGCGATTAGCCCGACAGTCCAGGCACGGCGCCTCGCTAGAAATGCTAATCTTAACTGTGGGAGAAGCAGCATGTTAAACTTTGCAAAACGACATGAGGAAACAGTGAAGACATCAGGAAAATGGCTTTATGACAAGTGGCTCGACATTACGGTGCAACACTAGAGCTCAAAGCCCCCTGTGCCCTTTCTGCATGACTTACTTACTGGGAGCGTACAAAAGTAACTATTTTGATTCTTGTCAATGAATGATAACACAGATTCCCCCCCCCCCCATCCTACAGCATATACAACACAACTGAATTCCTAATCAAGTTCTCTGATAATTCCAACTACGAATTTTGAAATATGGACCGAGTTGCATCTGATTTTAAGGGCCACAATAATTAAGCTAGATGGTATATAAAAAAAAAAACTAAATAAAAACAGCTAATTATATGTTAAGTGTTCCATGTATACAATGTGGAGGGGGGGGGGCGACTCGGCAGAACACAAACCCAGCCGAATCACTGACTTCCTGTTCTTAAAACCAAGAACCACATTGGTGCAGTTAATTAGAGGGACAAAGCCTACAGGAGATAAACTCACAGGTAAAGCTAAGAGCCGCCACAGGGTCCTGCTAAAGGGGCCACGGCTTGAAGCCAAACAGGACGAAATAGCTCTGCTAACATCATTCCTCACTTATTCTACAGGAATCTACTGTAAAGCCGCATTAACCACTGACTTCAGAAAGGAGTCACCTGGGACACTGGCAGCCACAAGAGGGCGCTACCTCCTACCTTCTCTTAGGGGCAAAAAAAAAATAAAAATCAAATTTATACCCTGTGATCAGCATAATAAGTCTCTCCCCAGCCTTCAACCCCCAAAAAAAGGACCCCATATGCTTAAGAGCACTCCAGGACAGAGCCCCCCCACAGGGGCAGGCCGTCGACAGGGAGGATATCCGTGCGAGGGACGGAATGTCTTACTTGCCTTGTGTTACATGTTGGCATGGCAGCAGTAGGTCAGTACTACTGAACAAATTATGAGCGAAGACTTAACGATCTTACAGGCCCCTAGCTGGGGACAAAGTGGGGAACAAAAATGAAAGAGCTGTAAGTATCAAAGCGGTAGCAGGGACTGCAAAAAAAATGTAAACACCAGGATACAAGCAGCGGTTTCCATTTCACCTGTCTATGGCACATTTACTGGCTTTGACGTGAAATACATTAACAGTTCTGCTGGATTCAAACTCTCTCCCCCCAGTGCTGCTTTGGTACAGCCTTCCTCTTGACTTGGATTACATGTGACTCACACTGGATAAGAAAGATTACGATGACAATCCGAAAAGGAGGAAAAAAATCAAAGAAAAACAAACTGACTGCACTTCTCACTTACCTTTCACTGAAACCGCGATCACTATCTTGTGGGCTGAGTCTTGCCATTTTTAACAGTTTAGGCTAAAGTGAGTGGGACACCGGAGCTCAAAATGTTACAATGCAGGGGTGGACGCAAAACGTTTTGCGATTAACTTTTGCAAAATAAATAGGTAAACTATTAAATGCCTGTATGGATTATGTCTATAATGGGCCGATTTCAGTGGGGTGGCGATATAGGAAGAAAAAAAAAAAATCATAAAAGATGCTAATGAGAAGTAGAAAATGTCTAAAATGTGACCCTTTCAACACTTTCAGAGTAAGACGACCTCATCTGTGCATGTTGTTATGGTAATATTATCCATCACTGACGTCATAACAGAATAGGGCATGGGGCACGATGTGAAAACTCCAGTGAAGCTGATAATCGTTCACCGGGAAAAAGGTCCGAAGTATTTTCTGCCTTTCGAGCGACACAGCAATGTAGGGAACGATTCTTCCGCAGCTCCCCATCGCTGTTAACGGGATGTGAAGTCATCGTTCTCAGTGTGCGGACATGGACGTGAGACACGGCACGTCTGCGAATACTGAAGCGTTTGGGGACTTGGTCGATCTCCCCCACATTTCAAGCACAGTCTATGGTAGTGTTTCCCAGCCCAGTGCTCGGGGGTACCCCCCCGGTCAGTCCACGTTTTTGCTTCCTCTCAGCACACCTGTACCAGGTATTCGGTGTTCCTGATTGGCTGGGAGCTAGGAGGGAGCGAAAATGTGGACAGTCGGCGGTTCCCCGAGGACTGGGATTGGGCAAACACAGGTGTACGGCAATGTGGAGGTATTCGTCAGTTAGGTGACGCGCAGATGACTCGATTTTAAATTTTCATGCAGCAAAACGACGCGGCTGATTCATCCGACTAACACTCAGCAATTAACCCGATATACAAATATTCCAGGGTACCCAGCAACAGGCAGCACAGGGACTGGCTACGTGACTGGTTTGGCAAGCCGCCAGCTGTAAGGCACGTTTCCCAAAGCCTTTGTTGCTAATAAGGTTATTTGCTAACAACATTAGATAACAACTGAATGGTTCCAACTATGCAAGTCGATAACATGAGGTTTTGGGAAACGTACCTTTTACATTAGCGGGGTCTCAATATCTTCATAATTTACAGCTGGATAAACAATGAGCGTAATGTAACTGTCAACTCATTACCTACATGTCTAATAAATGTTTAATAAATCCCATGAATATCTTTAAAAAAAAAAAAAAAAAACCTCAAATGTGCGGCTATTTTCAGCAGCTAGCTTTAAACATGATGCTGACATTTGACCCCCCAGTATCTTGTAATGAATTTTAAGCGGTGAGGTAACTTTGACAGGCTTTCTTTTCCTACTAATCAGTTACACAGAGACGAGTGTTTATTTTATGTATGTATGTGCGTGCGCGTGCGTGCGTGCGTGCGTGTGCGTGTGTGTGCATGCCTGCTTGAGTTCCACGTGCAGCAGTGGGACAGAAACACAGGAGGGTTGTGGGTCGGCTCCCCGGCGACAGAGACTGAGGGCGGGGTACCTGATCGTCACTGAGATAGTTGGGCAGGCCTCCGACAAAGAGCTTGTGTGGCGAGTCTGGAACCACGGTGGAGACGACCCCTGCAGACAGAGCGGCACGGCGCCCAAAGCCGGCCGATCACAGCAAACCGTCAACATGCCGGATAATGACCACGAGCAAACGGCGCGAGTGAAATAAGCCAACTTCAAATCAGTATGACGTCGTTATCTCCTATATAATATCAGATAAATGTAACTCCAGCAAAAAAATACCTAAATACTGGGGCAGTTTGACGACTGTTTTTTGTCTCTCCCATCTTGCTCTCCATGGGAGATGCTGACACATGCAGCACCAGTCAAAAGTATGGACACACCTGCTCTTAATGCATTTGTCTCTATTTTAGCTGTTATTCACCTTATAGTAAAAGGCCTTTGGGCATGGAAGTTATGCATATGAAGTACTGCAAAGACAAAATTTTTGTCTCTTCAAAATAGGAGCCATTGGCTTCGATGACAGCATTGCGGACTCAGCCAGCTAACATATGTACCCACCTGGACCGTTTCTCCAACAGTCCTCGAGTTTCCACAAGTTCTGCGCGCAAGCTGGCTACCTTACTCTTACTCTCATCCAACTGATCCCAAACCAGCTCTATAGAGTTTAGGTTGGGGGGCTGTGGGGACCATCTCTTTCCTAGTTCACAAGGTAATAAGCTACTTGCATAACCTTCAAGGTGGGCTTTGGGTCATTATCTTGCTGAAAAACAAGTCATTTTCAGTAGGTGTGTCCAGAATTTTTAACTAGAATAGGAGCCAGCAACCCTAGAACAATTTGGGGGTTAGGGTCCTTGCTCAAGGGCCCAGTGGTGAAATCACTCTGCCAACCCTGGTATTTGAACCAGCAACCTTCTTTTCATGGGCAAACATCACAGAGCCACACAACACCCCTATGTTAACAGTAAGAAGTGAGTGACTGAGCTGTGTGTGTGTGTGTGTGGCTCAGCTGGTTAGGATGCCAGCGTTATCATCAGAAGATCACTGGTTCACATCACTGGTGATCACACCACTGGGCCGGCGAGTTTGCTCTAGGGACAGGCTGACCCTGATTTCTCAAAAAAAAAAAAAAAAAAAACATTCTTCACTTTGGATAAAACTGTCTGCTAAATATTTACAACATTAAGTAAATAAAAGTGAAAGTCTCCCTCTTTATATGACAAGACATCCGCAGCTTGCGAAGGACAGTCAGTCCGTAACGAGTACAAAAAACTGGCCTTGCCGATCGGCTCTTCAAAGGTAAATAAAGATTAAGGTTATGACGGCGACAAGCAAAACGGACCTGGTACGTGGAAGGCGGGCTGCTCTGAGATGCCAGGCAGGGGGCGATAGTCGTGGGGCCGCCTGATTTTTAACGACTGACCCTGGAAAATGATGCCGTCGAAGGCCATTGCCTGCGTGGTCTCATCCACGGACCGAAACTAGGGCAGAACGAAGAACGTCGTTAATCAGGGAAGGCTGCGGTCTCCGCCTGGACACAGCAGCCATTAGGCAGGAAAGACTCTTACTTCAAGGAAGGCAAAGTTCTTGTCCTGGTTTATCTGAACAGCGAGGACGGGATTGGTGGGACCTTGACATAAGCCAGCCAATCGCATCTGGGTATTGAAGAAATCCGCCATGGCCTCCTAAAAAGACAGGCAGACACACTGAATGAAGACAGGCAGACGTCTGAAGACATCAAAACAGGCAAATGAGAAAAAAAATGACTGACAAGTCTAGTACATTTATCTATTTATTTTGCGGACACTTTCATCCAAAGCAACATACATTTCATTGAAGAAGCAGGACCAGACAGTTCCTAGAGCAAATAGTGCTTAAGGGCTGCGCTCGGGGGCCCAATGGTGAAATCACTCTGCTGCCCAAGGGATTTGAACCAACAACCTTCTTGTGACCGGCTCAGTGTCCTAACTCACTGAGCTACACATGACACCAGTATGCATGACAGAAGGCAACGCGGGACTTTGCCTGGACTCACCTCCGTCAGGCCGAAGGGGATGTTGCCGACATAAAGCCGCCTGGCCTGCCGGGTCATCTGGCAGCCGACCATCGGCACCTGGTTGGGCGTCACTGCCACGCCGCTGGTGGTGGATGTTGCCAGTAAAGCTATCGTGGGGATCTGCCCTGCAGCTGTGGGGAGGAGAAAGGGCTTCAAGACCCCAACCAGGGACGGCCAGAACATCCGGATCGTCGCCTTCATTTGCTTCTAACCCCTAGGTTTAAGCTCTCTTCACACTGTCTGAAATCATCCCAAGTGTTATTCCCTCTTTGACCAGCAGGGGGGAGGAGGGCACTCCAGAATAAATGCTTTCATTGCAACCAATATACCATAACCTTGCAATACTGAACTAGCACACATGGAAGCGTCGCATCCAAACCTTGCATTGCCTTGTACTGCATGGGGGTGATGTGCTCGAATCCCGGAGGGGGAACATCCCAGTACTTGTATGTCCTTTTCTTACGGCTTCTCCGAGGAGAGTAGCTGCCCAAACACAAAACAGAAGGTTGTTTTCCCCAAACAATACAGTGTAAACACTCAGAATCTGGCAAAAACAAACAGATGGCAGAATGTTTACATTTAACTTTGGATCGCAGGCAGTTTAAGGTCATGAGGGTGTGACCATGCGCCACTTTTTAGGCTGGCTTTGAGGTCCCATCGCTATGGCGGGGGCTACTTATAAACGCCAGTTAAAATTTAATATGGGTACAGTCCCCCTTCCCACCACGAAGAAACCAATTGGTTGATTGTGAAAGAAACTTGTTAAGAGGCCTCAAACCATGCTAGATATCAGCTTCAGTGCCTGTAACCGGGACCGTGAGGGGGGGTACCTGTGCTTCTTGTGCTCGCGTGAGCTGCTCCGTCGGTCACGACCCTTGCGGTCGCGGCTGCTGCTGCGCTTCTCGTGACTCCGCCCCCTGGAGTCCTTGCTCCAGCGGCGGTGCTTCTCGCCACGGCTCAGAGACCGGCTGCGGCTACGCTTCTTGTGTCGCTCCTTCTCCCGCTCTGGGGGACGACACCGTGGTACCAGTGAGACGGTGGGCGGAGCGACATGACTGCCCCCCTACCATCCATTTCGATAAATCCAAGATGTGTAACTCAGAGGGATTATGAATGTGTGTCCGGATGGTTGTGGGTTTGAAGCCCATGAGTCACAGAGTAATCATATTACCAACTTCCCTGGGGTGCTGGATGCTGACTGACCCAACGCTATGCCTTAAAAGTCACTTACGGAGACCAAGATGTGGTACGGGGTCTAACTCCCCAGTTTCCTCACCAGAATGAAGCACCTCCATTCAATTCACATATTCAATCACACCCTCCTGAAACAAACACACCCATCTCTCAATGGCTAATAATTTCAAGGGCACAAGGACATCCCCTTGAATGTCAGTCTGTTGTGAAACAATAAAAACATAACCAGACTAATTAATGATATAGGAGCACAGTGGTGAGTACAGTTGCCTCACGCCTCCGAGTCTGGAGGCCTGAATTTTGCCTCTGCTCTCTGTATGGGGAATTTGCCTGGAATAGGCTCCAGGGGAGCCTGACTAAGATAACTGGTTGGACGATGGATGGGTAATTAATATCGTTTCAATCTGACAGACAGCACTTTATTAAACTAGCAATAAAATATCACCTTTCTATCCCAGCAGGTCCTTCATATAGAAGCTTAAATAAATCCCTGAAGGTGCAGTTTTCAGTGAAGCATTTAAACGCAGGTGCTGCTCGAGGAATCAGCTTCATGCATCAGTTATAACAGCGTTACGGTAATGCACCGCTGCAAAAGTACAGACACGGAGCGGCCAATGCATCTTACGTAAATCGGTAATAACCAATTACCGCAATCGCAGGCATAGTCAGAGCGCAGATATGAATGACTGGAACTGCTAGTTTATCAAACACGGCGGCACTTAGTGCTCGTCTAGCCGAATCAGGTCGTTTCGAATGACATTTTAGTGATTTAGTGATAAGGAGCTGGATAAGGAGCTGATATGACAAGATTGCCATTTGATAGGTACATAAATCAATCCTACTTTCGACTCCGTTGTAACGCATGTTGTATATTTCAGTTGCGTTAGTATGGCTTAAGTTTATTCAGTTTACTGGATTCTCTGCACTTTAATGAAGTTATATGTGTATTGTTATATAACTGTACATCATTGTTAGTTACTGCTATCCGCTGTAAAGGTAGATACAGGTGCAAGACTTTGCAATAACGACCTAAAAGCAGTTGTTATGATTCCAGGGAACGCGGCTGATTTTTAGAGTCTATACATCATGAAGAAACGGCGATCGTGTGAGAAAGACTTATTCTGTACGGATGACAGGGCCAGCATTTCGGACCCAAGGGAAAGGCTATTGTGCATCGGAAAGAGACAAAATCATATCATTATATAGAAAACTCGTCGTAGTATTTAAAAACCAAGTAACTAACACTGTTATTAAGTGCGGACTTTAAATCAAGTGGTCGCGGTCGTTTTTATTTGCATAAAACTTTAAACGTGATCTTGAAAATATAACGCTTGCAACAAACATCCATGCATAGTGTGTTACTGCGAATGAAAATACGCGGGTCGCAATTTATGATCCAAGTGTATAATGGTAAATAATTAAATAAAACCGCAGGATTTCACATCGAGTGCACCCCAATAACGTTTCATTGAAATGTCCATGTTATGTACGCCGGGCACTGATGGATGCAGGCCTAGCGATCTCTATAACAATGCCAAGCAAAGAATGTCACTGATTTACCAAAGCGGTCAGTTTTCGGGGATCCTGCGGCAGCTGGGAGAAGAAGAATCGGGCAGGTTTCAGAATCGGCGAGCGCTCGGATAAAAGGCACCGATTTCCCAGCCGCGCTTTTCTTTTCGGAACCAGCAGAAGTGCCCTCCGCACCATCCTCGGCGCTAGGACACGCCGGCCACTTTATTACCCTAAAACAGGGAGCATACACCGATCTTCAAAGCCAAACTTACCTTGCCGATTTTCGCTTAACTGCTTCTCAAACTCATCGAAATCGGACATTTTTCAGTCCGTACTAAAGACGTATTGCAAAATAAGCAGAGGTCCAACAGTAGGCCTTTGAATGGGCTACAGGCTGCATTGGGTTCTGCTGCTTTTTCTTCCGAGTCGCCTGCCCCTCCTCCCCCGAAGTCATCGGCTCTTCCTCGGTTGTATCACACACAGGTTCGGAAACATTCGATGCGCATTACCGTCCCCTCCTGCACTGGAGGGTTAAGGACAACGTGATTATATCGAACCAAAATTGAAATGTGCAAGTTGACTTTCCTAGTTATACGTCTTCATTTTTATTCTGGGTTTAACAACCATGAGTTTATGACGTATTTTACATGATTAGTTGGCGACTGGACCTTATTGTTTATATCTCTTATTAAGGATCCATCCATCCATACATCAATTATCAAAACCACACACTTACAATCCGAGTCTAGTTTCATATGCTGCGCTGCTGAGCGACCCGCAGAATATTATGCATGAGTACAAGTCACAAGCCCCGTTTCCACTAACACGGGGCCGGTTCTAGCTTGGTGCCTTTTGAGACCGAGGCAAAAAGATGCAGACTCTCCCCGTCGGGGAATCGAACCCCGGTCTCCCGCGTGACAGGCAGGGATACTCACCACTATACTAACGAGGAGATGTACGCGCACTACTTTTACATCTTCAAGATAAACAGCGGATGACTACTAACATTTGCGAGTAATCAATGACTGAACTTCATGTCATGACCATGGTGCTCAAGAGAAGAAAAAATACATAATGTACGTCCACTGATACCAGAACAACCATATAGCTTTATACTAAGACGATGATTAAACGGAAAATTCCTTTACAAAACACTGCCACAAAATCATAGTTTCGCAATATTACATCGTGCAACGGGACACAGTGTAAGTACGTGAAGTCGGTAATTAAATCAAGAAAAAAAAGTGAGAGGAAAAGAATACTTTTCTATTATCATATTTTTCTAACTGGCCAAACTGAGTCATATTTTGATTATACACACTAACAGAAAAACAGTGCAAATCTCCGGTAGTCCGTTTTACTTGCGCTCCGCTATGGGGCAGTAACAAGCAGAGCTTAAGTGTGGAAGGAAAAAAAAAACACAGGACAGCATCAATCCCAACTTCACAAACGCCGGAGATCGAGATGCTGTAAGCATGACAATTAACATCTTTATCCAAGGGAACAGCTGCAAGACACAGATGCCGCGCCTAACAAAGGTAGGATTGATTCCGAAGTTCAGGCATTTACAGACGCGGACTCTTCTGGAGTTGATTTTTTTCGGGAGATACGCATCAACTTCAAAAGTATGAACCGCATTATATCTATATCTGTTATGACGTTGTAGCTATTGATACTGATGCATCACAAAAATAATTTAAATGTTTTTTCATTCTGACATATGTTCGTTCGGACGAGGATTTTATTATATGAGATAAGTTTTAAATGAAAACTTTTTTTAATCTATATGATTAATTCTCGAATCTAAGCCAGACTTCACATAAATCATTCATTCATAAATATAATGGAACATACAACATCCAGGTATCCATGAAATTTATGATCAGGCTATACGTTTGTGATAACAACAAAACAACACAACATGTATATTTACAATATATGGGCCTATTGTTTAATATTGCCTCCAAATTATAGCCAGACAATAACGCAATAGGCCGACATCAAACTATTTTCATGTAAAACAAAAGTGCTGGCAGTTTGCTTGTGCTTACAGACCCCGCCTTGAGCCCATCCAGAAAGATCCCAAAAATAACCGACAAGCAAAGGTTGTAACAATCTGAGCATGTTTAGTTTAATGTAATCAGGAGCCGAATTAATAACGCGAATAAATGATCAAACCGAAAGTCTGTAGTCGGGAATATCCGATAACGTCTTTGACGTGCAGTTAAGATAGTCAGAGGAAAAACCTTGTAGTTTACTTATATATATGCCTAAATATATGAGTGTGTCTCTCCGGTGATTTAATGATGAATATAACGATTACATATCAAATCACACATTAAGCAATTATTATATTACTAGGTTGAACGTTTTCACTATGTCTGTCGTCACCTTGATTTCACGATTTTGACTATTCTTCTTATCCCAGATTGAACAAGTCATTGTGGCGATGCAAGATCCCGACATGGGGATAAAGATGAAGAATCAAAGACTGTTAATCACAGTGATTCCACATGCGATGACAGGTGCACGATACATATTTTACTTTTTAAAAATAATTTTTCGTGCCGCCCGGGTTGTCTTACACCCGGCCGTGCAGTGTCCCGGGGGCCGGGTCCTAATGGTCATTTAAGCCCTTCACAGGAAAGCCCATACATCGGCGGTCTTTGGGAATCCTGTGCATTAAGACTGTCATCGATCTCCTTGCGCTCATATTTATTTATGTAATTTATTTATCGAGTTCAGCGTTTTTGATTTATGACGGCTTAATGCATTTCTCGACTCTAACTAGATGCCTTCCTCGCTATGCCTTCCCAGGAAATGATATCGTGGAGTGGCTAATTCAGAAGTACTCCATCATGGAAGAAGGTAGGGCCGAGAAGTCTGTAGGGTAGCGTTACCTGGTGCTCTTATGTGAGGTTAATTGATTGTTTTTTTCCCTTCGTGACGACGATGGCGCCCCAGCTGGCGAAAGACGTCATCAGGTTTTTTTTTTTTTGTAATAAAATAACAGAAATAAACGAGTCTTTTGAATAATAAATACAAATGAAGTAATAGAATTTGTCATCCATACAACAGATTAGCCTAGCTGCATTTATGTGTAAGCATATGCAATTCACGTGTCTGACAGAAGCATGTTCTGTTCCATTGATATTGCTGAGCCTGTGAATTAATAAATGTCAGAATTGAGCTTGTCCATAACATAGACACCCCATTCGCCTGAAGCTTTTGGGATTTTCTTCCCCTGGCGTCAATTTATCTGCTGAATTATTTATCTTTCTGCTGAGAGGCTATTAGTACAAATAATCTGTAGGCCAGTCCCGAGTCGCGCCGCTACGCATGCTGAGCTGTACGGTTTGATAGTCCCGATGCAAACTTCGCTGATAGCCAGAGGCAGTCAGTCATGCCTGGAGAAATATCGCTATCCGTCTCCCTCATTATGCACTTCTGCAAGACGCTGTTGTCCTGAATTCCCGGGCGATGCAGATGAGGTTTTAAATAGCAAGGGAGCAGATTTCCCTGATTTACAGCCCAGATTGGAAAAGAAGTCGGAATGGAAAGGAGGGGACTTTTAGGCAGTAGATGGCAGATGCATTAACAGACTTGAATGGGCAAAAAACCTGTTGCCCCGGTAAGCAGTTACCCCTCCCTGTAAACACTAGGCTTCCCCCTAGCAGCGCTGTTGCTGCGCCGGTCTGAAACCCCCGGGAGCGCCTGACTGCCAATGGCCGCGGAGGCAGCCGGAAAGTGGAAAGTCCCAATTACTCGTAATTAATTATAGTTCCGATGAGGAATGCACCATCCCCGCGGCTTATTCTGTGCACCATGTCAACGTTTTTTCCAGTTACTTGCTATACCGTAAAATAAAATATAATATGCCTACTCAGTTTCTAGTTATCGTGTGTTCTACTGTATTCCACTGACAAAAATTTAGAGAATTACTATGCCTAAATCTGGGCTACGAGTAGTGGATTTGTTTGAGCTTTGAGTAGTTTACGTGGAAATGAGTGACCACTTTGTGTGTTTTCAGAGGCACTTCATGTGGGGAATCTGATCGTGAAGCACGGCTACATTTACCCCCTAAAGGACCCCAGGACGCTCGTCCTGCGGCCCGACGAGACGCCGTATCGCTTCCAGGTAACCTAAAACCACGGTTTCTTCAGATGGAGGGCAGCGCGAGAGGGTGGTGGCCATGTGGGGGGGCACGCATATCGAAACTATTCGTTGGAGAGACTGCGGAATTACCGTGTAGGACAGTATTTCTCAATCTGGTCCGGGCTCCAGAGCTGAGAGGGTGCAAAAACGTAGACTGTCTGGTAGGGAGCTGGGAGGGAGCAAAAACGTGGATCATCTGTGTGTCGCCGAGGACCGGATTGGGAAACACTGATGTATGAGAACCAATGCCAGTTAAAGTAGCAAAATGCCTTCCACCCGCCTTGTCAATGACATGTTAAATCACAAAGCACCTTTGTCACGCTACTTCTGAATAGTTTCAAATGACAGCATCTCCTTTTTGCTAGACTCCGTACTTCTGGAGCTCTCAGCAGTGGCCAGCCTCCGAGCTAGATTACGGTGATTACCAATTATTAATCATGTGCTCGCCTATTACATCATTACTTCCCTTTACTAGAATAATAGAAAAACACAGTTTCTTGCCATGTCTTTCTTTTGCTCTTCTAAAGCGATTTATTTGACTAAGAAGAATATCAGAAAGCAAGGGCAGCTGATAGACTATGAAAAGGTAAGAGAAAATTTTTATTTATGTACATTTCAATGCTATTCTTATTCGCTGGTCTGAAGCATTGCTTGATGAGATCATGTGATAGCTGAATGCTCATGGGAGTTTTACTTACACAAAATATTATGAGGGTAGAAGGAAAAATGATTGGTTCAGAGAGATAACCAATTAGATTGTACATGAGGTGGATCCGAGCAACTAGAGGAGGCAGGAGCAACCAATCAGATGTCTTGGTCCTGCCTCCTCTGCAATCTGATTGGTTATCTATCCGAACCAATCATTTTCCTTCTGCCCTCAGAACATTTTTGTGTAAGAAAACCTCCCACCAATTATGCACATAGTAGGATCGCACATAGACATCCACCAACTTGCCGCCATGTTGCGTCAGGGTCAACGCATTTTAGGTTCTCACCAGTAAGAGGGTTTGTGAATCCGACACTGCCAGCTGATATCCTGGGAGGGGTTCGGCCTGTGAGTCATAACGTGAACCCATGCAGCAACGCAGCCAGCCGTGCGACCTGGCAATGTCGCATTTAAACATCGTCTCCGCAGGACAGCTACAACATCTTGCACAAACGGATCAACCACACCTGGGACTTCGTGGTGATGCAGGCGAAGGAGCAGCTCAGGTAAACCCCACCCCAGCCCGGGAATACTGTCGCATCGAGCTATGAAATCAATTTCATAAATGCACACAAGGGGACAGATGAGAATGGATGAATAAATCTCGTATTAAGAGGATGATGATGTTACCTAAATTAAAAAGTAACATGGTGTGTGGTCATAATTTCCCTCCTATCTGTTAAATCAGACCTCAGCCTAAACACTAGAGTCCGAAATCCATTTCTAAGTGAAAAAGGAAACAGAAAAATGAAAACCCTACCTTGCAGTTCAGTGATTACCGCTATATGCTAATTACCCAGTATGCTTTCTGACTCTCCATCGACTGCTCTGCTCCTACCAGGGCAGCCAAACAGAGGCGCAAGGCGGACCGCATCGTGCTGGAATGTCAGGAACAGGCCTACTGGCTCGTCAACAGACCGCCAGTAAGCACCTCCCCCGAAACCCCTGACTCCCTACATCTGCCCCGGCGAAAACCCAGTATGCTGTGATTAGAGTAAAGCACACACTGGGTAAACCTGAACTCAATGCACCTTGGCAGCTCGAATATCGCCTCAGGCTGGGGGCGATTCTAGGATTTTTTTGAGGTTGTGGGGCAGAGTGGTGGCTCTGGGCCTAGGGATCTGTGCAAGCAAGTGGAAGGTTGTTGGTTCAAATCCTGTGAATGCCCAGAGTGATTCTACTCCGTTGGGCCTTTCAGCAAGGGCCTTAACCTGCAATTGCTTTGTCCTGGGTATGACATTAATCTACATGCAGGCCTGTTAGGAGATCCTTCAACTTACAGGGGAAACTTGGCAGGATTGGCAGGAAGGCATAGGCAGGGTCCCATTCCCCCACAGAGAGCTGGGGGGTTGTGCAGTTCTCTCCCACGACAACGGGTTTGTTCAATGAAGGAAGGCAAAGGAAACATCTGTAAGGACATATGGAACATTTCCGGTATAATTTTCGATCTCCGTCATCTCCAGAGCATTGAGCTCAGCAAAATTCACGGGGGGGGAGTTTTATCTTCGTTAAGTAAGACACACAGAGTGTCTCCATGCATACTTTGTGGGGGAGGAATATATAACTTCAGGCCTGATAACCCACTACTGCTTCAGTGTGATCATGAAATATTTACTTAGCTGGGAAGAAGCCTATGTTCTGTGGGACGAGAGCTTTCAGAAGACAGACAGGACAGCAGGCTGCGGGAATGAGCAACTGCACCCTCGCTGAGTGTAATTTGGAGTTCATGAATAACACAGGAGAGTGGAGAATGAAAGTGTGGGACAGGAGCAGAGTGTGGTGTGTATCTGGCTTAATCCCGGCCATCACTAGGGCCCCTTTCTGCTGGGTGCGCAGCATCTCTCAGGGCTAATAAGCATCAGCGTTTATGTGGGCCATTATCCCCATCCGGGGCGGCATCAGGAGGTGGGAATGGCAGCCACGCAGCTGCGGATCACATCCTAAATTCAGCTTATTTTGCAGATGTACCTTTTATTGAGACTAGAGCAGTTGGGGGTTTAGGGACTTCTCTCAGGGGTCCAGTGGTGATGTCACTCTGCTGACTGTGGGATTTAAACCGGCAACCTTCCAGTCATAGGCGGCGACTGCCAACCCGCTCAGCCACACACCACCCTCATTGATGAAACCCACCGTTTTGACGCCAATTAGACGGAAACACAGTTGAGCCAAAAACCACGCAGCGTAGGGCCCCCCAGTCAGGTGCTGCTCGTGTTTAAAAGGCAGGGACGCTCTGCACTCTGGTACGGCCAGGTGGACGGGGGAAGCTGGGGGGGGGGGGGATTAAAACCAGCAAATGACAAAATGGCCGCTTCCTGCCTCCTTTCTCTTTGCCCGAGAAACACGAGACGCATCGCTAAGACTGGTGATGCTTGGATCTGGGAGAGAGGAGTGCGAAGGGACTGGGAGACGGCCTGAAGCTAAAATGCAGACATGCTGTGTTTGCGTCTCCCCCCCCACCACCCCCCCACTTGTTGGGCCTTTTAAACGAGCTGGAAGAGGATCCCACCTCCGGAATACCGGATCCATTATCTGACCTCTATTCCTGCGGCTCAGGCTTAATGCTGCATGTTAGCGGAGAGATAATGGATGTAATTGCAAATAGCAGCGTAATAATTTGCCAAATAGTCTCTCTGCTGTTAAGTCCTGAGCTGATCTGAAGCACTTTAATTGGGATTTAAGGAAACCATGTTAAATCAGATTGCATTCAGTATCGACATTTGGTTAGTTTATTCTGTAAAGCAGGGTACCCCAGTCCTGATCATGGATACTGTGTCACCGACTGGCCCTCCAGGACCGAATGGTCCTTTTGGACAGCTGTCACACTGTCCCCTACTGGGCAGTGTCGCCATGGGCTGTACCCAGTGGCATCATGGGAAATGTGACCAGTAGTGCTAAGGGGTATTAATGCAGCGTTAGACCGGCGTCAGTCTGCTTGAGAGAAACGAGCTCACTCTTCATCTGAAGTTCAGCTAAGGATTTCTCACCCTCTGATTTTCTGCAGCCGGGAACATTCAGCGTTCAAGAACAAGGCCCTGAGCGAAGGAACCGGCACAACTCCCGAGTCCAGCTGGTCTGAGCTTTTTATTAAGCATATACATTTTTTCCGTAATGCCAGTACCTGCTGTTTATCGCCTCTGTCAGTCACAGGACCGGATCCGGGCAAACAAGAGAGCCGCTCGGGGCCTAGATAAGATCAAAGTCATGAAGAAAAAATATGTATATTAATATCTATATATATATGGCAGCTATAGGCAGAATAGGCTGTTGCCTTGGGCCCCCAAATTACCCAAGGAAGTGAAGTGATAATCAGTGTTTTTGGTGGGAGGGCATCCGAGGGAAGCTCGTGTGTGAGTGTGACAGCACTTCGTTGTGCTCATCTTTCTGTCTCACTTCTTCCTCACTTCCTGCTCTCGTTTTCCATGCTAACGTAAGTACGTCAGCAGTCCCACAATACATACTCGTAATAGTGCTATATTATTCATGGTTTCTAGACTGGATGTCTGCTTAGTAAAGCCAGGAGCTGAGTGTGAGCAGAATTCCTACTGTCTGATTCCTTGCATGTGATTCGCTCGTGGGAGTTTTACCCTCACAAAAATGTTCTGAGGGCAGAAGGAAAAATGATTGGTTCAGAGAGATAACCAATTAGATTGTAGAGGAGGTGGGTCTAAGGAACTAGAGGAGGCAGGAACAAGACATCTGATTGGTTGACCCCCCCCCCTCCTCTAGTTGCCTGTATCCACCACTTCTACAGTCTGATTGGTTATCTCTCTGAACCAATGAACCTTGTGCCCTCAGAACATTTTTGCGCAAGTAAAACTCCCATAAACATGTGGCTTATATCATGTTTAGAGACGGTTTTGTTTCTTCCTTCTTTACAGAACAGAACGCGGACTACTACAAAAGAGAGGTAAGCCTGAAAGAATTTAGAGTGAACCTATTTCAGCTGATGGGATGGTTGCCAAGAACAACCAAAGAGGGTGATTAAGTGGGCTCTTAAGAATGCTGTCATAAGAAAATTGCTTCGGAAGGATCTACATCTGTGTTGTCGTTTTCTTTTGTTGGCTCTCAGATATTGACAAATTCTGTTTAAAGGTACAACAGCATGGCTCTTATCAGGGCTTGGATGTGTACCATGCTGTGCCTTTTTTCTGACTCTTATATTCCCCGTGTGATTTTTCATGGCTCCCGACACCAGATTGAACACATCAGGAAATCCCTGGGCCGCTCGAGGGTCAAGTCCTCCATCTGCCTGGAAAGGTTGGATAACAGCCTCCCCCACCTACCCCCCCCCAACACCTGTGATTCAGCCTCAGTCCCAGCATAGCTGGGGGACCACTGGTTCGACACCAGTCCACATTAGTCCCTAACTGGGGGATATCTCTGGGTATTCTGTATACTGTGCCTCTGATTGGTGGGGGGGGGGATCTATTTCATGTTAATTCTGACAAAAATGCTGGGGACTGCTCTTTGTGAAAATCTAACCTCGTTATTTCGTTCTTTCGTCCATCTGCCCATCCATCTTTCACCATAAATCTCAGAGTCACACATATCCTGGATTAATGATGCCTAACTAATATTGAAACCGGTTGACTATTAAACTGAATTGAACTGTATTTAACTGCAAATAATTACTTAATATTGATCAGAAGGTCGCCGGTTCAAGCCTGGCTTCAGCACACTTGTGGGTCCTTGAACAAGGCCCTTAACCCCCAGGTTCCTGGGAGCCTCTACGGGCAGCTGCCCTTTGCTACCAAGCTTTCTCTCACCTATGGAGAGCAAGATGGAGGAGATGAAAAGAGAATTTCCTTATAGGGTTCAATGACGTATAATCATTTCGTCACCATTTCGAGCTCCAGTTTGCTGGAATATGCCAGCATTGAACCTGAATATTTGATGACTTGCAAGGATTATAGAAAGTAGGACTAAAACTGGGAATGGCTGGTCTTCTGTGTTCAGCTTCCTTAAGTTCAGCGAGCAGTACCTGAACCATGACCCCATGATGCAAGGCTGCCCCCCCAGCAACCCCTGGATAACAGATGACACGGCACTCTGGACGCTGAATGCCGACATGTGAGTGTGCGTTACCGCGCCCCATCCTGCCTCTTCAGGGCCACACCCCCAGAGGTGACTGTCGTCTCTTCACTTCCACGCCTCCTGGTGCAGGGTGGAGACACCCACCAAGCTGCGGGTGGAACGATGGGGGTTCGGCTTCACGGAGCTCCTTAGGGACCCTCTGGGACGGTGCAAGTTCAGGGAGTACCTGGAGAAGGAGTTCAGTGGTGAGCAGCATGTTGACCCCCCCGCCCAAGTAGATCAGCTTCATGGAGGCATCGTCAGCAAGTAAGAATCATATTCATTATTTGATCACTGCGGGCCTATTTGGGCAGTGTGTGACTCAGCAGATTGGGATTCATTGCAGGAGGTCATCAGCTCAAATCCCAGAGTCAGCTGAGTGACCTCACTATTGGGCCGTCGATCAGTTACTCCAGGGACTGACTGACCCTGCCCTCTCAAAAAAAAAAAAAAATAGGATCTAGCATCTGCTAAATTAATAATCATGATCCCTCTATGAAAGGCAATTCTCCTCCATATTGGCATCGTGATGAGCGCCTCCTGCAGGTAGCTGATGCATGCGCTGTTTCATTCACAGTGGAGAACCTCTGTTTCTGGGAGGCCTGTGAGGACATCCGGCACGGCGAGAGCGCTACGATCCCGCAGAAGGTGGAAGAGGTCTACAAGTGAGTGCGACCTTGTGGTCCAGTGGGACAGTTTGCATCCCAGTTGAATTTAGAGCAGGCCCTGATGTGGCACTTGCTTACTCCCAGTGGGACTGCAAAGCTCAGGCTCATCACTTCCTTCCCCCCAGGCAGTTCCTGGCCCCGGGAGCCAGCAAGTGGGTAAACGTGGACAGCAAGACCATGGAGAAGACCCTGCAGGGCATGAAAAGCCCACATCGTTTTGTCCTGGATGACGCCCAGATGCACATCTATTTCCTGATGAAGAAGGTAGGAGCATTAACTGTGCACAGCCATGAAAGTGGATGACAGCTTCATTAAAACGGGCTCTCGGCCTCTCCTCTCACCCTCAGGACTCCTACGCCCGCTATTTAAAGTCCGATCTCTACAAAAACATGCTGGCTAGAGCCATAGAACCACAAGAGACCAAAAAAAGGTAAAACTATTATCTTCTATAAAAGGGGTCTTTCTGTAATATATTCCATGTATTTTATATAAGGGGATAAGACTCATATTGGTGTGGGATACACACAGGTTCTGTTTCTGGGGTTGTTAACGATTAATTCCAGGGATTTTTGGGCTTAGTGTGAACTGCTGGCTTCAGCTTAGCTTCGTCACTAAGACTACACAGAGTTCTGTAATGTTAATTGCTTTTGCGTCCCCTGTGATGCTCTCCAGTTTCTGTTTGTAATTCCACGGTAGTCAAGGATTTTCCAACATGGCTGACTTAGAAAAGGCAGTGCCACAAGTGTTAGCGGAACGCTAACATGTTCTCCTTCCCATCATGCCCCAGTGTCTTTCCCTTTGTGAGACGCCAGCGGCACTCCAGCCGTAACCCTGCCCTTTTCGCCCAGGCCTTAGAGGACAACGGCAAGACCAAGTCCCTGGGGTCACCAGCAAGTCCCACAGCAGCCTGCTCTTCCTAACACTGCCTCCTGGGGGGGGGATGCACTCTGAGCTCACTGCTGCCCCACAGAGGCTGTTTGGGGGCGGTGCTCTGCTGCTCTATTTGACGCAGTCTTCCAGGATTTTTAACTTCGGATGTATTTTTATTATAGTGTCATGTTAAATAAGAACAGACTAAATTATGGTTTAGATCAGAAGTGAGAAAAGTCCTGTGTCTCTATATATAGGAAAAGTTTATTTCATTAGTAACAGACAAACCATAGTTGAGCCAAATATTGCCTTATTACTAAGTAATAAACATCTGCATACAACTTTCACTGAAACAATGGTTGTAATAGATAAATAGCCATTTAAAACTTGGCATTTAGCTCAGTGCTTATAATGTGGATTGTGTCCCATATTCCAGATCAAAACTGTGCAGTTTCGAACCTGCATCATGTCTGCTTCAGATTCCAGCAGCTTCTCTCATCCTTTGTTCATTTACTTCTTCAGCATTTCTCAATAAATTAAGCAAGTTTTTAATTCACCTTTAGTGGAATTCTGTCACTTAAATACCAAAATAGAATAACACAGGTGTCGTACTTTTCAACCATTTTTCTTTTGGCTTATAAACGGCATGTGCTACTCTGAGATCACTGACCTGCTGGAGATGTGGTTCGGAACCGCAGGTGACCTCGAGTTCTTTTTTTTTTCCTCCGTGGAGGGAATCAAACAACAAAAGAGATTAGCCAGAGATCCACCCTGCACGGACTTGCTGGTATGATGGGAACGGGACCTAGATTTACTGGAAGCACAAAGAGAGCAAACTAAATTCTGCCCAACAGACAGGCGGAACAAATCGCTACAAAAGGTTTCAGTCACCTGTCTCCCCTGCCAGGACAGCACCTCCCTCCCACAGCGCACCAACAATACATTATACTATTATACCGTGTCTTGGAAAAGTATTGGAATCCTACTTAGTGTTTTAAAAAGCAGCACATTTCTAAATTATCTATATCCCAGTCCCTGAAAGCTATAACTAAAGATTACTGAGGGTAAGATGAATCTCTGCTGCATCTCATAAGTTCATTAAAAATCGAAACTTCCTTTCTTTCAGAACTGAATTTTCTGCCATGTTGGTCTTTAAAATTGTCCATTCGGCTCCAACAAGCTTTCGAACTCCAGTTTGAATGAAATATTGGGCTGCGAATGTGAAGTAGACAGGGTCATGGTGAGGAATGCGTCAGGAATATGGGGCGTGTCTGGAAGTCTGTGTCCATCACCAAAGCCTGTGATATTCATTATTGGCGGTTTGTTTATTGGCTGCTAAGGCTCACAATGGAAGCTCAATACTAAGTGTTTTGAATTACTGAAGTTTGCATGTTGACGGAGCCGGGATGGATGGATGGATGGATAGATAAATGTTTAATAATACATGCAGTACAAGTGTCAAACTAACTTTACCAGACAAGCCCATTAAAACGAGGCTCTCAGTTTCTCTTGAAATTCTTATGTAAAAAAAAAAAAAAATAATAATAATAAACTACTTTGCATGTTACTTTTTAATAGATTTCCTTTTTAAAAAATTAAATCTGACTACGCAAATCCTTCAACTCCTACACTACCCATCAAGGCAATCCTCAGGATTCCAGCAGCACAGAGTTAACTGATGTTCTGCGCGGTTCTTAAAAATGCATGAAACTCGCGAGATAAAAATAAAACAACCGCAACAGAGAATACTGAAATTCCGTCTTCATATAAGGTGGCGCGCAATGTTCTCTGCGGGCCCCGCGCGGGCCCCCGGGCGTCAGAGGGTCCGGCCGCCCGGCCCCCCGACCCGAGGGGCACCCCTACTTTCCCCGGGAGGCCCCGTCCCGCCGGGTTCCACCGCCCCTCCCGGGCGCCGGGGTCGGTGGGCCCCACAGGCGTACCCGGGCGCCGTCGCCGCTTTAAGACTGCCGTCTAGGGCTACGAGACGGGGCTGCGGAGCCGGAGGTCGCGCGTTCGAATCCGGCCTCGGCCGTGAAAAGAAAAATACGATAAATAGATTTATTTCGCAAGTTTACATTAATAATAGCTAATGTATAATTACTAAATATGTAATATGTATATAAACTGAAGAAAAATCAATTTATTGTATTTTTATTTCATTTATTTTGCAAGTTTATCATCATTATTTATTATTGCAAGTTTATATTGATAATTACTAATGTATAATCACTAAATAATTACTAAAGTCAAAGGTGATCCAGCTCTGAAAATGATATTTATCATTAGATATTATTGCAAGTTTATATTAATAATTACTAATGTATAATTACTCTATAATTACTAAAGTCAAAGGTGATCCAGCTCTGAAAATGATATTTATTATTAGATATTCAAAAGTCAGATATACACCTCACCTGGGAGGGAACAAAGAATTCCTCTGTGTGTGTGTGTGTGTGTGTGTGTGTGTGTGTGTGCGTGTGTGTGTGTGTGTGTATGTATATATTTATCTATACCTGTATGGGGGGGGAGAAGTCTCGTACACACTTTGCTTCAGAAAAAAAAAACATTTATTTATAAAAACATATAAAATTATTCAAACAAATAACATATTAAATATATAAATATATATAAAACATATTTACTATTATACATACATACATACATTACATACATTACATACATACATACATACATACATACATACATACATACATACATGAACACTTTATACGTATAAAAGACGTGAAAATTTAGTCAGTGCGGCTACTCCTGCCGTGCCTTCCAGTCCTCGAAGGAAATGCCTTCTGCCCTCTCACAGAAGAATTTGTTTCTAAATCTCCTGTGTCCATACTGTTGACGCCGCGGCTGCCCACACTTGCTGCACGTATAGTGCTGGTGAGTGACATGTGGTGTCACGGGGAGACCCTGCTCAGTGGCCTGGGCTTCAGCTGCCTTCCTCCGCCTCCACTCGGTGGTCCGGCTCCAAGACTTTAACCCGGGCAGGTTGCCGGGGACGTCCGACTGCGAGGGAGCCGGCGGGGGTGTCGGCGGGGCAGCTGTCCTGGCTAGCCCAGGCATCAGCAGGACAAGTAAGGGGGCAGCCGGGATGGACGCAGAGGGCAGAGGAGCAGGCTGGGGCTGCGGAGCAGGAGCAGGAGCAGGAGCAGGCTGGGGCTGCGGAGCAGGAGCAGGCTGGGGCTGCCGTCTCCGCACAGCCTGCCCGGACAGGTCTGGAGGGGCGGCGAAGGTGAACGGCCTCAGGTCAGAAGGAGGTTCTGCTGGCTCTGGCTCCTTCTGCCTGGGCTCTGGTAGAGGGGTGGGTGTCGTCAGGCTGGGAGTGGGGAGAGGGATGTCCATAGAGAGCACGGCTTGCTCCCGCCTCTTCACCAAATCGTTATGCCTATGGGGAAATGAGAGGTTTATTTTTAAAAAATAACCTTAGTGAGCATTCATCGATAAGCCATAAATAAAAAACCCTCAGTTCAGCTGATCCCAAATATGGGCTGAAGACTTACCAAACGGACAGCGTACGCTGGTTGATTTCAAAAAGCTGCAGCGACGTGGCCTGCATGAGCCCCGGGCTGCTCAGAACCAGCTGTCTGATCCTGCCGTAATCCTGCAGGATGACAGTCCAGCGGTTCTGCTTCACCCCAGCGATCTTCCGACCAGCCGGGTGAAGTGAGCAGAGCTCCAGGCAGATGGCCTCCACCAGTCTGCTCACGTTAGGCCACTGTGCAGGCTCGGTGCCTTGGCCCAGCAGGCAGTTGCCCAAAAAAGAATTTAGAAGTTAGGCCAAGCGTAACCCAGCGGCAGAGTACGCATGCCTGGAAATCTGTAATATCACTGGTCTACACAAAACGATTAACTCACCGCTTCAGGCTTTCTTTCCCAGCGCACACTGACGTTTTCGAGTGGCTGGCCTTGAACCTGCCCTGAAGGAGCCGCTCCCTGTGCCTCGGTGGGTAGGAGACACGCTGCCTGTCTCTCTCCGGCAGGTTGTTCCAGAGAGAGACGATGGTGGCAACGTGACTCTCCGCGACACAGGGCTCCTCGCGTAGCCCCACCAGGTACCTCGCCAGCCTGACCACGCGGTCGTACCCCGGGGCTCCGTCAGGGCCTCTGAAAACCTGACAGGATGACAAAAGGGAGTAAAGTGTGAGTGGAGTGAAAGAGCACTGCAAATTTCCATCAGGCGAATAACTGAATAAGTAAATCAATTAACGAATTAATTAATTGACAAATTAATAGCCGAATTAATTAGTGAATTAAATTAATAAATTGTGATTAATTTAAAAAACTCAATGAACATAGATTCTGCTTCTCCGGTCTGGGGCTTACGTCATCGCCGCCATCGTTGTCATCTCTGTCGTCGTCGTCGTCAGCAGCTGCTGCAGCTGCAGGAGCGGGAGGAGCTGCAGCTGCAGCTGCTGGAGCAGGAGCAGGAGGAGCTGGAGCAGGAGCAGGAGGAGCTGGAGCAGGAGGAGCTGGAGCAGCAGTGCTTGGAGTGCTGGGGCCTGGGTCCGCGGGCAGCCGTGCGCGAGAGGAGGGGACCTCTGCCACGGCGGGTGAGGAGAGCCGAGTGAGGGAGCTGCCCATTAAGTGCGGTGAGGAAATGGTGGGGTCATGTTCCTCTTCCGGGCCTCCCTCTTCAAAGCCCTCATCCTCCAGGCTCTCCAGGACATCGGGGGTGCCGTCGGGGGCGTCAGGGTCATGGCCGATGTCCTCCCTCAGCACCAAGCACTGCTGGGAGTAGAGGTACTCCACCCCGATGAGCTCTCCTGCAGCGGAACGAGGGTTACAGAATTACGGCAGATCATACAAAGCCGTAACCCTCACGCGACAGGGTTAGACGGTCAGAAGGTGGTGATGGTCCGCATAGCCACACCTACCTGTGTACTCCCCCGGCTTTGTGTAGTCCTCAACCAGCTTGCGGCCCAGCAGCCGCTGGCTCAGCTGGTTGAGGCTGTGCTGCAGTTGCCCACCGTAGCAACGCAGCACCTGCTCCGGCTGGTCTACCGCTGCCGCCGCTCTGTCCTCGTTCCACTGCGCCAACCCTTCCAGCAGGTAGGCCTGGAAATTCTCCGCGTTCGCAGAGGTCCCTGTAAAAGAAAGGGAGCGCGCGCGCGTGTTTAAGTTGACGGCATCCGACGGCAAACGGCACGCGCGGAAAGCGTAAGGAGGACATGCTCACCAGGGATGAAGCGGTTGAGGTGGAGGTGGAACGACTCCAACGAGGTGGAGCCACGCGCGCAGCGGTAGGTGGGGAGGACGGTGCCTCCCTTGGTCAGCTGCCCCGTCTCCGTGTACAGCTGGAATCCAGGAGGGTCTTGGATGCAACCAAGGTGGCGCCTCTGGGTGTCCCATATGGCGTCCATCCTTTGGTTGTCCAGCAGGGGGATGCCCATCGTGTCCTTCACGTCCCTGAAGGCCGCCAGCAGCTGAG
The DNA here is from genome assembly GCF_023856365.1 of Brienomyrus brachyistius. Classification (NCBI taxonomy): domain Eukaryota; kingdom Metazoa; phylum Chordata; class Actinopteri; order Osteoglossiformes; family Mormyridae; genus Brienomyrus; species Brienomyrus brachyistius. The sequence goes on along the minus strand of NW_026042391.1, from coordinate 449,448 downwards.
CGATGAGCTGCTCGGTCTCCTGTGCCCCGCGGGTACGGCGGCGACAGTGCCGAGCCAGCATCTTCGCGGTCAGCCTGCCAGTCAGCTGGTCTTCAGTCAGGCCCACGATGCCCTGCTTCCCCTCCAGTTCCGCCCGAACGGCCTGCATCAGACGAGCCACGTCTGCACTGTCCCACTCGAAGATGCACGACGACAGCTTCGCCATGAACAGGCCGTAGAGCTGGTGGCTGTCGGTGGTGACGCCCACAGCGAACCTTCGCATCAGGTGCCACACGTCCAGCCTGACGACCAGCTCCTCCCATTCGCAGAACATGGCTGCCGCTTTCGACTTCCCCACCGAAGAGCAGCAGTCCCTGTCCACGTACAGGAGCTTGGGTGGAGGGACTCCAGCTTCGCGGTAGCACCGCATCAGCCCCGTGGCCATTGGCAACAGCCCGTCACCCTCATGGGCGGTGAGCACGGACATGAGGACTTGCCCGTGCTCGTTGCCCACGTTGGTTGCCCAGGCCATGGTTCTTGCCGCCGCGCCCGCCAGCTTCTTGGTCACCTGAAAGAGAAAAAATAAAAATAAAAAATGTCACCATCCATCGCATCGTCCACTTTTCTCAAAAGCCTGTGTCTGTGAGACAGAGAGAGAGAGAGAGAGAGAGAACGTGGTGAAAATTACCTTCTTTGTGGAATCCATCTTCAAGACGGATCCAAAAATGGAGGTGACCCTGGCCTTCATCTCCCCGATGCGAGCCCTGACGTCCTCGGCGTGCACCGTGAGGAGCCACTGGGGTGAGGGGACGGGCACCATGGGTGGTGGTGGTGCCACCTGCCGTGCGTCAGCGCCAGGGACCTGAAACCTGTCGCACACTGCCAGATATTGCAGTGTGCGTGCCATCCAGGTCTCACTGTGCTGCTCCCTCAGCTTGTTGAACAGCATGGACACGCTGTTGCCGAGGGAGCGCTGACGCATCAGCCTCACCACCTTCAGGTCACAGGACAACCTGTAAGCACAAACAAACAAACACACCCAGAGTTAAAGGTCTTCATTCAAAATCACCAACCTACACTAAGATGCAGGTGCGTGTGTGTGTGTGCGCCTCTCTCTCAGGGGGGCAATTGAGGAGGTGTGAAAGAGCACAGTAGGGGGTCTGCGGGACCTAGGCCAGAACAATGGGTGCTAACGACTTCACACGTAGCAAGCCAGCGAGTGGTCACAGCAGATCAAAGCGGCCAAGCTGCCAGGTGCCAGATCAGAGAGGTCACAGCAGACACCGGGGCTCCGAGATGTTTGCGTCCCGACGCATCGCCAAGAGAGAAAATGCTTACCTATACGTCAGGATGGCCGGAAACTCTGCGCGGTGCGCAGGGTCCAGCTGCTTCAAGATGTCCCGTGACCAGCCCGCCACCTTCTTCTTACACAGACGGCATTCCAGGTACTCCGTGGCCATAAAGTACCAGCCGTCTATGTCCAGCACCCTCCTGACCGTCTTGTACAGTCCGCAGGACGTCAGACGCTGCCCGGCCCGGTGGCAGTTGGGCTGCCCGCACAGGAGCCTGAACGACCATATGCGGTAGGGCATCCACAGGAAGAAGGGGCGGGTGAAGAAGGGGGCGGGTGAAGCTGGCGGCTGGTGGAACACAGGGCGTGGTGCGGGCGGGTGCCACCACAACTGCAAGGAGTCGATAAGGACGGGCCTTCCGTCCTTATTCCTCCTGAACAGGGCGCGGCCGAGCCACTCGTGCTGCTCCTTTGGAAGCTGGGCCTTCCAGGCTTCTGGAAGGGGGACGTCCTACAAAGATGACAACAATAATAATGTCAATATTACCTCGTTCTATTCCGCATTTTTAGCATGAAATAAAGAAGAATGCAGTCATGGGAACATCTCACCTCAGAAGCAGCACGGGAAACCTCTCCCTTCGCGGGGGCTTTCCGGGGAGAGGAGCGTGAAGCGACCGCTTTGGGGGTGGGGGGCGGGGGCGCGGACAGACTGGCAGCTACATGCCAGTGTTGTTGGAAACATGACATACAGCATTTCTTTTAGTTTATTGCGAGCAGTGTTAAAAAGCGACTAGCAGAAGCCGTACTGTTATTTGATTGCACTAAATGATTAAAAAGTAAATAGAGATTGATTGACAAGATGAGCAAGTCAATGAATGAATGAATGAATGAATGAATGAAAGGCAAGCTTAAGCACAGGGCTACAGGCACGTAAAGAAAAGCTGGTGTGAGTACAAAGTTCTCTATGTAATTCACCTACTACGGCAGACAGGCAGACAGAACATGCAGGCCAATGCAGCCTAGGCTACCAGCACCAAGTACAATAAGGCTAATGTTCAGCTTTGCTGCTTACCTCAACCCACTTCAGCATTTAGGGCTAACAGAGATAAATAAATAATAACAACAACAAGAACGACAATGACAGTAAATATACAGTTCATAGTTTTTGTACCATTTGACAGATTTGTGCGCAATTCACAATATTCTCATTTATTCAGAAATACATTTCGACTCACCTGACGTCTCGTGCTCCGCTGCGCAGGCCAGGAGCTCGGCGTCAGAGGGCTCTGACAAACACGAGTGGAAAATATCTGAGTATACAAGTCTGAATAAAAGAACACTGAAGTCGTTAGTTCTGCATACACTATATTTAAAGTTTACCAGGAGCTGTGGTGGGCATCTCCTTAGAGGAGCCCGGAACGGCAAGGGGGACCTCGGAGGGCGCAGAGCTGGGCGGTGCCTGCTGCGCATCCCTCATCTGGATGTACTTCTTCAGTACATCCATTCTGGTCCCTGGCTTGCTCGACTGGCCCCTAACCCACTGGACATAGCTGTATGACAGGCAGGGGGGGGGGGGAACAGGACATGATTCATCAGTTGTCATCATTAAGAATTATAACCAACATTTAGCAGGCCACTACTAAGAGTGAGTGCTCACGTCCTTTACATGAACTTTAAATAACTTTGCACAGACTACAATATGTAAAACAAAGACTTTACCTCCTCCTCTCCCTGTCCTTGGACTCGTACAGGTCCTTATAGGTGCAAGACTTGTGTGCACCGAACCCCACGAGAGTCTTGTGCGACGGAGCCTCCTGGCGCCGACGCTGCCTGATGACCTCGCTCATGCGGGGGAAGGAGCTGGCATACCTGTGTGCATAAATGGAATAAGAGATTGGTTAACATGGGACTTTTGTACTGATGTCGGTGGGATGTGGTGATTTTCTGCCTCGTTGGTCTAATCGCTTACCTGAGGAACACATCTTTGTTGCGCGTGGCGCCGCTCGCCGCCGCAGTGTCGCTCAGGTTGCCGGACTCCTTCTCCGCCTGATGCCCAGCCAGGACCATGGCAGCGTATCCGACGTCATTGGACAGGAGCCACTTGAAGGTTTTCCCCCGGTACCGGCCAAACTGGATAGCACACTCGCTTGCCACCAGCCGCTGGTCCCGGGGGTCTCCTCCTCGAGCCACCACTCTGCTCCTGGCCTCGGTCAATACTACCGCCGGATCCTTGGCCTGGCTCGGGGTCGTCCCAGTCTGGCCCACGAGGGCTCTCTGGGTGGCCAGTGCCTCGGGTGAGGGGCGCAGGGTGAGCTCCCCACTGTGCTCAAAGCGAAAAACTGGCACGGAGTCCATTTCTGATAGGAAAAAAAATAATAAACGGCTCAATAAATGCAAGCATAATGCAAGACAATTAAATAAAAAAAATATATATTGTTAAATTAAAAATATATTGATATATTAACATGCATTATTGGAGAATTTTTATTTTATGATTTTAATCAAACAGGGCTGTGCCTATGTTAAAAGTGCATTCTTTGAAAAAAATAAAAAATAAACGGCTCAATAAATGCAAGCGTAACGCAAGACATAATTAAATTGAAAAATACATATTGATATATTAAAATGCTTCCTTGAGAATTCTATTTTATGATTTTAATCAAACAGGGCTGTGCCTATGTTAAAAGTGCATTTTTTGAAAAAAAAAAAAAACTGAACGGCTCAATAAATGAAAGCGTAATGATAGACAAAATTAAATAAAAAAATACATATTGATATATTGAAATGCTTCCTTGAGAATTCTATTTTATGATTTTAAGCAAACAGGGCAGTGCCTATGTTAAAAGTGCATTCTTTGAAAAAAAAAACTAAACGGCTCAATAAATGAAAGCGTAATGATAGACAAAATTAAATAAAAAAATACATATTGATATATTGAAATGCTTCCTTGAGAATTCTATTTTATGATTTTAAGCAAACAGGGCAGTGCCTATGTTAAAAGTGCATTCTTTGAAAAAAAAAACTAAACGGCTCAATAAATGAAAGCGTAATGATAGACAAAATTAAATAAAAAAATACATATTGATATATTGAAATGCTTCCTTGAGAATTCTATTTTATGATTTTAAGCAAACAGGGCAGTGCCTATGTTAAAAGTGCATTCTTTGAAAAAAAAAACTAAACGGCTCAATAAATGAAAGCGTAATGATAGACAAAATTAAATAAAAAAATACATATTGATATATTGAAATGCTTCCTTGAGAATTCTATTTTATGATTTTAAGCAAACGGCTGTGTCTGTGTTAAAAGTGCATTCTTTGAAAAAAAAATAAAGTAAACGGCTCAATAAATGCAAGCGTAACGCAAGAAATAATTGAATAGAAATTTGTTGATATATTAATATAATGCTTCCTTGGGAGTTTTTTTTTTTTTTTTTTATCTTTTTAATCAAACAGGAGAACTGCTTCTATATTAAATTACTTGCAAGAAGTATTACTAATGACAAAGGAAAAAAATGTTCTGAACGAAATATTTCTTTTAAATTACATTCTGAGCAGCGGCACTTTATGAAATATGACATATCGCATCAAGAAGAAAATGATGATCTGCAATGTACAAAATCGATCGGTGAAAGACCCGAAAAAAGAAGAATAACGGGGCGAGATTTCGGCACAAAGTCCGTTAGAAGCTTACCTGTAAGAGCTGTGCAAAACGGGAAAAACTAAGCAAAAAGTGCTGAAAGATGCAACGATAATAATGTCCCCGCAGCCTTAGTCCCCATTCATATAAGCGCGCCGGCAGGGGGGCGGGCCATAGCCGCGGGCGGGCGCACTCGCGGCTCGGCCAATGAGCGGAGGGAAATTTGAAACATCTCGCTGAAACATTTCGTCCCAGAGTGAGGCGGGACATAGCCGTGCCGGCCAATGGCGCAGGGAAACAGTCGCGTACTCTGCCAATCGCGCGGGGACAGTCCTGAAACATTTCAGCGGTGCCGGCCAATGGTGAGCCGTTACAGTTGAAACAATTGTTTCACTTAAAGCCGAAGATCGTCCGTCCGGTGGCGCAAGCAAGGATGACACGCAAATTCGTGAAGCGTTCCATATTTTGCTTGGTTTCCCTGGTTCCTAACTTAATCAAACTGCATGCAATGATAGAGTCTAGTCAAGTGGCTTTTATTGTCATTTTGACCATATACAGTGATACAATACACAGTGAAATGAGACAGCATTCCTCCAGGACCATGGTACTATGTATAACACTACATCGACACAGGACTACATAAAGAGCAAGTGTGCAAAAACAGTGTGACACAAGACAGTGCAATAGAAGAAATAGAAGTGATGATAGGAGGTAAGACAGGGTAAGTGTGAAGTGCAACAGTGCAATTGGTTGTGCAAAACATTATTGAGGTATTGGACACCATGTGGAATATTCCTAAATGAAACTATTGCAATACTTCTCAAGGAATGGACGTTAGGAGGAAACCTGTTCAGTATAGATGATTGGAATAATCAGAAAAATATAAAGCAGCATGAAATTCTTTCACTGGAAAAGACTGAGCCTGGTACAAGCATCTTATGGTTATATGTGAAGATGAGGAAAATATCAGATGGCTATGCTGACTCAAATGTTATTTGTACCACAGTTCTGTATTTAGGTCTTTGAATCTAAAGTATCTGATACAGAACAGATGACCGGGGACATGTAGAATTGAGTCTCCAATGAAAAATGCTTGAAATTAACTCAACTCTGCATTTTAGAATGGAAACTCCCACTTGGACTTTGATCCTTTTTCATCATTCAGTTTACTAAAATATCATGCAGAATTTTTTTTGACACTTAAATGCTAAAGGAAGCGAGGATTTAATCCTTGAATCAAAAGAATTAGGTCCAGAAAAGATTACTGGAGAATTGTAAAAACCCTAACCCTAATCCTAGCCCTAACACTAACCGGAGAGTTGTAAAGTTTTATCTAATGAAAATTCTTAAAATTGACTCTAATCTGCATTTTAAATTGGAAACTCCCACTTGGACTTTGACCTTTTTCCATCGTTCAGTTCATGAAGATATTCTGAGACAGATCATTTTTGACAAGTACATGCTAAAGAAAGTCTGTAATTTATTCCTTGAATCAAAAACTTTTGATCCAGGAAAGATTAGCAGAGAAGTGTGATTTTTTTTCTCCAATGACAATGCTTGAAATTGACTCTAATCTGCATTTTAAATTGGAAACTCCCACTTGGACTTTGACCCTCTTTCATCATTCAGTTGACTAAAATATCATGCAGAATTTCTTTTGACACTTAAATGCTAAAGGAAGCGAGGATTTAATCCTTGAATCAAAAGAATTAGGTCCAGAAAAGATTACTGGAGAATTGTAAAAACCCTAACCCTAATCCTAACCCTAACCCTAACCTGAGAGTTGTAAAATTTTATCTAATGAAAATGCTTGAAATTGACTCTAATCTGCATTTTAAATTGGAAACTCCCACTTTGACTTTGACCCTATTTCATCATTCAGTTGACTAAAATATCATGCAGAATTTTTTTTGACACTTAAATGCTAAAGGAAGCGAGGATTTAATCCTTGAATCAATAGAATTAGGTCCAGAAAAGATTACTGGAGAATTGTAAAAACCCTAACCCTAATCCTAGCCCTAACCCTAACCGGAGAGTTGTAAAATTTTATCTAATGAAAATTCTTAAAATTGACTCTAATCTGCATTTTAAATTGGAAACTCCCACTTGGACTTTGACCCTCTTTCATCATTCAGTTGACTAAAATATCATGCAGAATTTTTTTTGACACTTAAATGCTAAAGGAAGCGAGGAATTTAATCCTTGAATCAAAAGAATTAGGTCCTGAAAAGATTACTGGAGAATTGTAAAAACCCTAACCCTAATCCTAGCCCTAACCCTAACCGGAGAGTTGTAAAATTTTATCTAATGAAAATTCTTAAAATTGACTCTAATCTGCATTTTAAATTGGAAACTCCCACTTGGACTTTGACCTTTTTCCATCGTTCAGTTCATGAAGATATTCTGAGACAGATCATTTTTGACAAGTACATGCTAAAGAAAGTCTGTAATTTATTCCTTGAATCAAAAACTTTTGATCCAGGAAAGATTAGCAGAGAAGTGTGATTTTTTTTCTCCAATGACAATGCTTGAAATTGACTCTAATCTGCATTTTAAATTGGAAACTCCCACTTGGACTTTGACCCTCTTTCATCATTCAGTTGACTAAAATATCATGCAGAATTTCTTTTGACACTTAAATGCTAAAGGAAGCGAGGATTTAATCCTTGAATCAAAAGAATTAGGTCCAGAAAAGATTACTGGAGAATTGTAAAAACCCTAACCCTAATCCTAGCCCTAACCCTAACCGGAGAGTTGTAAAATTTTATCTAATGAAAATTCTTAAAATTGACTCTAATCTGCATTTTAAATTGGAAACTCCCACTTGGACTTTGACCTTTATCCATCGTTCAGTTCATGAAGATATTCTGAGACAGATCATTTTTGACAAGTACATGCTACAGAAAGTCTGTAATTTATTCCTTGAAACAAAAACTTTTGATCCAGGAAAGATTACCAGAGAAGTGTGATTTCTTTCTCCAATGACAATGCTTGAAATGGACTCTAATCTGCATATTATATTGGAAACTCCCACTTGGACTTTGACCCTATTTCATCATTCAGTTGACTAAAATATCATGCAGAATTTTTTTTGACACTTAAATGTTAAAGGAAGCGAGGATTTAATCCTTGAATCAATAGAATTAGGTCCAGAAAAGATTACTGGAGAATTGTAAAAACCCTAACCCTAATCCTAGCCCTATCCCTAACCGGAGAGTTGTAAAATTTTATCTAATGAAAATTCTTAAAATTGACTCTAATCTGCATTTTAAATTGGAAACTCCCACTTGGACTTTGACCTTTTTTCATCGTTCAGTTCATGAAGATATTCTGAGACAGATCATTTTTGACAAGTACATGCTAAAGAAAGTCTGTAATTTATTCCTTGAATCAAAAACTTTTGATCCAGGAAAGATTAGCAGAGAAGTGTGATTTTTTTTCTCCAATGACAATGCTTGAAATTGACTCTAATCTGCATTTTAAATTGGAAACTCCCACTTGGACTTTGACCCTCTTTCATCATTCAGTTGACTAAAATATCATGCAGAATTTCTTTTGACACTTAAATGCTAAAGGAAGCGAGGATTTAATCCTTGAATCAAAAGAATTAGGTCCAGAAAAGATTACTGGAGAATTGTAAAAACCCTAACCCTAATCCTAACCCTAACCCTAACCTGAGAGTTGTAAAATTTTATCTAATGAAAATGCTTGAAATTGACTCTAATCTGCATTTTAAATTGGAAACTCCCACTTTGACTTTGACCCTCTTTCATCATTCAGTTGACTAAAATGTCATGCAGAATTTTTTTTGACACTTAAATACTAAAGGAAGCGAGGAATTGAATCCTTGAATCAAAATAATTAGGTCCAGAAAAGATTACTGGAGAATTGTAAAAACCCTAACCCTAATCCTAGCCCTAACCCTAACCGGAGAGTTGTAAAATTTTATCTAATGAAAATTCTAAAAATTGACTCTAATCTGCATTTTAAATTGGAAACTCCCACTTGGACTTTGACCTTTTTCCATCGTTCAGTTCATGAAGATATTCTGAGACAGATCATTTTTGACAAGTACATGCTACAGAAAGTCTGTAATTTATTCCTTGAATCAAAAACTTTTGATCCAGGAAAGATTAGCAGAGAAGTGTGATTTTTTTTCTCCAATGACAATGCTTGAAATTGACTCTAATCTGCATTTTAAATTGGAAACTCCCACTTGGACTTTGACCCTCTTTCATCATTCAGTTGACTAAAATATCATGCAGAATTTCTTTTGACACTTAAATGCTAAAGGAAGCGAGGATTTAATCCTTGAATCAAAAGAATTAGGTCCAGAAAAGATTACTGGAGAATTGTAAAAACCCTAACCCTAATCCTAACCCTAACCCTAACCTGAGAGTTGTAAAATTTTATCTAATGAAAATGCTTGAAATTGACTCTAATCTGCATTTTAAATTGGAAACTCCCACTTTGACTTTGACCCTATTTCATCATTCAGTTGACTAAAATATCATGCAGAATTTTTTTTGACACTTAAATGCTAAAGGAAGCGAGGATTTAATCCTTGAATCAATAGAATTAGGTCCAGAAAAGATTACTGGAGAATTGTAAAAACCCTAACCCTAATCCTAGCCCTAACCCTAACCGGAGAGTTGTAAAATTTTATCTAATGAAAATTCTTAAAATTGACTCTAATCTGCATTTTAAATTGGAAACTCCCACTTGGACTTTGACCCTCTTTCATCATTCAGTTGACTAAAATATCATGCAGAATTTCTTTTGACACTTAAATGCTAAAGGAAGCGAGGAATTTAATCCTTGAATCAAAAGAATTAGGTCCTGAAAAGATTACTGGAGAATTGTAAAAACCCTAACCCTAATCCTAGCCCTAACCCTAACCGGAGAGTTGTAAAATTTTATCTAATGAAAATTCTTAAAATTGACTCTAATCTGCATTTTAAATTGGAAACTCCCACTTGGACTTTGACCTTTTTCCATCGTTCAGTTCATGAAGATATTCTGAGACAGATCATTTTTGACAAGTACATGCTAAAGAAAGTCTGTAATTTATTCCTTGAATCAAAAACTTTTGATCCAGGAAAGATTAGCAGAGAAGTGTGATTTTTTTTCTCCAATGACAATGCTTGAAATTGACTCTAATCTGCATTTTAAATTGGAAACTCCCACTTGGACTTTGACCCTCTTTCATCATTCAGTTGACTAAAATATCATGCAGAATTTCTTTTGACACTTAAATGCTAAAGGAAGCGAGGATTTAATCCTTGAATCAAAAGAATTAGGTCCAGAAAAGATTACTGGAGAATTGTAAAAACCCTAACCCTAATCCTAGCCCTAACCCTAACCGGAGAGTTGTAAAATTTTATCTAATGAAAATTCTTAAAATTGACTCTAATCTGCATTTTAAATTGGAAACTCCCACTTGGACTTTGACCTTTTTCCATCGTTCAGTTCATGAAGATATTCTGAGACAGATCATTTTTGACAAGTACATGCTACAGAAAGTCTGTAATTTATTCCTAGAATCAAAAACTTTTGATCCAGGAAAGATTACCAGAGAAGTGTGATTTCTTTCTCCAATGACAATGCTTGAAATGGACTCTAATCTGCATATTATATTGGAAACTCCCACTTGGACTTTGACCCTATTTCATCATTCAGTTGACTAAAATATCATGCAGAATTTTTTTTGACACTTAAATGCTAAAGGAAGCGAGGATTTAATCCTTGAATCAAAAGAATTAGGTCCAGAAAAGATTACTGGAGAATTGTAAAAACCCTAACCCTAATCCTAGCCCTAACCCTAACCGGAGAGTTGTAAAATTTTATCTAATGAAAATTCTAAAAATTGACTCTAATCTGCATTTTAAATTGGAAACTCCCACTTGGACTTTGACCTTTTTCCATCGTTCAGTTCATGAAGATATTCTGAGACAGATCATTTTTGACAAGTACATGCTACAGAAAGTCTGTAATTTATTCCTTGAATCAAAAACTTTTGATCCAGGAAAGATTAGCAGAGAAGTGTGATTTTTTTTCTCCAATGACAATGCTTGAAATTGACTCTAATCTGCATTTTAAATTGGAAACTCCCACTTGGACTTTGACCCTCTTTCATCATTCAGTTGACTAAAATATCATGCAGAATTTCTTTTGACACTTAAATGCTAAAGGAAGCGAGGATTTAATCCTTGAATCAAAAGAATTAGGTCCAGAAAAGATTACTGGAGAATTGTAAAAACCCTAACCCTAATCCTAACCCTAACCCTAACCTGAGAGTTGTAAAATTTTATCTAATGAAAATGCTTGAAATTGACTCTAATCTGCATTTTAAATTGGAAACTCCCACTTTGACTTTGACCCTATTTCATCATTCAGTTGACTAAAATATCATGCAGAATTTTTTTTGACACTTAAATGCTAAAGGAAGCGAGGATTTAATCCTTGAATCAATAGAATTAGGTCCAGAAAAGATTACTGGAGAATTGTAAAAACCCTAACCCTAATCCTAGCCCTAACCCTAACCGGAGAGTTGTAAAATTTTATCTAATGAAAATTCTTAAAATTGACTCTAATCTGCATTTTAAATTGGAAACTCCCACTTGGACTTTGACCCTCTTTCATCATTCAGTTGACTAAAATATCATGCAGAATTTCTTTTGACACTTAAATGCTAAAGGAAGCGAGGAATTTAATCCTTGAATCAAAAGAATTAGGTCCTGAAAAGATTACTGGAGAATTGTAAAAACCCTAACCCTAATCCTAGCCCTAACCCTAACCGGAGAGTTGTAAAATTTTATCTAATGAAAATTCTTAAAATTGACTCTAATCTGCATTTTAAATTGGAAACTCCCACTTGGACTTTGACCTTTTTCCATCGTTCAGTTCATGAAGATATTCTGAGACAGATCATTTTTGACAAGTACATGCTAAAGAAAGTCTGTAATTTATTCCTTGAATCAAAAACTTTTGATCCAGGAAAGATTAGCAGAGAAGTGTGATTTTTTTTCTCCAATGACAATGCTTGAAATTGACTCTAATCTGCATTTTAAATTGGAAACTCCCACTTGGACTTTGACCCTCTTTCATCATTCAGTTGACTAAAATATCATGCAGAATTTCTTTTGACACTTAAATGCTAAAGGAAGCGAGGATTTAATCCTTGAATCAAAAGAATTAGGTCCAGAAAAGATTACTGGAGAATTGTAAAAACCCTAACCCTAATCCTAGCCCTAACCCTAACCGGAGAGTTGTAAAATTTTATCTAATGAAAATTCTTAAAATTGACTCTAATCTGCATTTTAAATTGGAAACTCCCACTTGGACTTTGACCTTTTTCCATCGTTCAGTTCATGAAGATATTCTGAGACAGATCATTTTTGACAAGTACATGCTACAGAAAGTCTGTAATTTATTCCTAGAATCAAAAACTTTTGATCCAGGAAAGATTACCAGAGAAGTGTGATTTCTTTCTCCAATGACAATGCTTGAAATGGACTCTAATCTGCATATTATATTGGAAACTCCCACTTGGACTTTGACCCTATTTCATCATTCAGTTGACTAAAATATCATGCAGAATTTTTTTTGACACTTAAATGCTAAAGGAAGCGAGGATTTAATCCTTGAATCAAAAGAATTAGGTCCAGAAAAGATTACTGGAGAATTGTAAAAACCCTAACCCTAATCCTAACCCTAACCCTAACCTGAGAGTTGTAAAATTTTATCTAATGAAAATGCTTGAAATTGACTCTAATCTGCATTTTAAATTGGAAACTCCCACTTTGACTTTGACCCTCTTTCATCATTCAGTTGACTAAAATGTCATGCAGAATTTTTTTTGACACTTAAATACTAAAGGAAGCGAGGAATTGAATCCTTGAATCAAAATAATTAGGTCCAGAAAAGATTACTGGAGAATTGTAAAAACCCTAACCCTAATCCTAGCCCTAACCCTAACCGGAGAGTTGTAAAATTTTATCTAATGAAAATTCTTAAAATTGACTCTAATCTGCATTTTAAATTGGAAACTCCCACTTGGACTTTGACCTTTTTCCATCGTTCAGTTCATGAAGATATTCTGAGACAGATCATTTTTGACAAGTACATGCTACAGAAAGTCTGTAATTTATTCCTTGAATCAAAAACTTTTGATCCAGGAAAGATTACCAGAGAAGTGTGATTTTTTTCTCCAATGACAATGCTTGAAATGGACTCTAATCTGCATATTAAATTGGAAACTCCCACTTGGACTTTGACCCTCTTTCATCATTCAGTTGACTAAAATATCATGCAGAATTTTTTTTGACACTTAAATGCTAAAGGAAGCGAGGATTTAATCCTTGAATCAATAGAATTAGGTCCAGAAAAGATTACTGGAGAATTGTAAAAACCCTAACCCTAATCCTAGCCCTAACCCTAACTGGAGAGTTGTAAAATTTTATCTAATGAAAATTCTTAAAATTGACTCTAATCTGCATTTTAAATTGGAAACTCCCACTTGGACTTTGACCTTTTTCCATCGTTCAGTTAATGAAGATATTCTGAGACAGATCATTTTTGACAAGTACATGCTATAGAAAGTCTGTCATTTATTCCTTGAATCAAAAACTTTTGATACAGGAAAGATTACCAGAGAAGTGTGATTTTTTTCTCCAATGACAATGCTTGAAATGGACTCTAATCTGCCTTTTAAATTGGAAACTCCCACTTGGACTTTGACCCTCTTTCATCATTCAGTTGACTAAAATATCATGCAGAATTATTTTTGACACTTAAATGCTAAAGGAAGCGAGGAATTGAATCCTTCAATCAAAAGAATTAGGTCCAGAAAAGATTACTGGAGAATTGTAAAAACCCTAACCCTAATCCTAGCCCTAACCCTAACCGGAGAGTTGTAAAATTTTATCTAATGAAAATGCTGGAAATTGACTGTAATCTGCATTTTAAATTGGAAACTCCCACTTGGACTTTGATCCTCTTTCATCTTTCAGTTCATGAAGATATTCTGAGACAGATCATTTTTGACAAGTACATGCTAAAGAAAGTGTGTAATTTAGTTCTTGAATCAAAAACTTTTGATCCAGGAAAGATTACCAGAGAAGTGTGATTTTTTTTCTCCAATGACAATGCTTGAAATTGACTCTAATCTGCATTTTAAATTGGAAACTCCCACTTGGACTTTGACCTTTTTTCATCGTTCAGTTCATGAAGATATTCTGAGACAGATCATTTTTGACAAGTACATGCTAAAGAAAGTCTGTAATTTATTCCTTGAATCAAAAACTTTTGATCCAGGAAAGATTACCAGAGAAGTGTGATTTTTTTTCTCCAATGACAATGCTTGAAATTGACTCTAATCTGCATTTTAAATTGGAAACTCCCACTTTGACTTTGACCCTCTTTCATCATTCAGTTGACTAAAATATCATGCAGATTTTTTTTTTGACACTTAAATGCTAAAGGAAGCGTGGATTTAATCCTTGAATCAAAAGAATTAGGTCCAGAAAAGATTACTGGAGAATTGTAAAAACCCTAACCCTAATCCTAACCCTAACCCTAACCTGAGAGTTGTAAAATTATATCAAATGAAAATGCTTGAAATTGACTCTAATCTGCATTTTAAATTGGAAACTCCCACTTGGACTTTGACCGTCTTTCATCATTCAGTTGACTAAAATATCATGCAGAATTTTTTTTGACACTTAAATGCTAAAGGAAGCGAGGATTTAATCCTTGAATCAAAAGAATTAGGTCCAGAAAAGATTACTGGAGAATTGTAAAAACCCTAACCCTAATCCTAACCCTAACCCTAACCTGAGAGTTGTAAAATTTTATCAAATGAAAATGCTTGAAATTGACTCTAATCTGCATTTTAAATTGGAAACTCCCACTTGGACTTTGACCTTTTTCCATCGTTCAGTTCATGAAGATATTCTGAGACAGATCATTTTTGACAAGTACATGCTACAGAAAGTCTGTAATTTATTCCTAGAATCAAAAACTTTTGATCCAGGAAAGATTACCAGAGAAGTGTGATTTCTTTCTCCAATGACAATGCTTGAAATGGACTCTAATCTGCATATTATATTGGAAACTCCCACTTGGACTTTGACCCTATTTCATCATTCAGTTGACTAAAATATCATGCAGAATTTTTTTTGACACTTAAATGCTAAAGGAAGCGAGGATTTAATCCTTGAATCAAAAGAATTAGGTCCAGAAAAGATTACTGGAGAATTGTAAAAACCCTAACCCTAATCCTAACCCTAACCCTAACCTGAGAGTTGTAAAATTTTATCTAATGAAAATGCTTGAAATTGACTCTAATCTGCATTTTAAATTGGAAACTCCCACTTTGACTTTGACCCTCTTTCATCATTCAGTTGACTAAAATGTCATGCAGAATTTTTTTTGACACTTAAATACTAAAGGAAGCGAGGAATTGAATCCTTGAATCAAAATAATTAGGTCCAGAAAAGATTACTGGAGAATTGTAAAAACCCTAACCCTAATCCTAGCCCTAACCCTAACCGGAGAGTTGTAAAATTTTATCTAATGAAAATTCTTAAAATTGACTCTAATCTGCATTTTAAATTGGAAACTCCCACTTGGACTTTGACCTTTTTCCATCGTTCAGTTCATGAAGATATTCTGAGACAGATCATTTTTGACAAGTACATGCTACAGAAAGTCTGTAATTTATTCCTTGAATCAAAAACTTTTGATCCAGGAAAGATTACCAGAGAAGTGTGATTTTTTTCTCCAATGACAATGCTTGAAATGGACTCTAATCTGCATATTAAATTGGAAACTCCCACTTGGACTTTGACCCTCTTTCATCATTCAGTTGACTAAAATATCATGCAGAATTTTTTTTGACACTTAAATGCTAAAGGAAGCGAGGATTTAATCCTTGAATCAATAGAATTAGGTCCAGAAAAGATTACTGGAGAATTGTAAAAACCCTAACCCTAATCCTAGCCCTAACCCTAACTGGAGAGTTGTAAAATTTTATCTAATGAAAATTCTTAAAATTGACTCTAATCTGCATTTTAAATTGGAAACTCCCACTTGGACTTTGACCTTTTTCCATCGTTCAGTTAATGAAGATATTCTGAGACAGATCATTTTTGACAAGTACATGCTATAGAAAGTCTGTCATTTATTCCTTGAATCAAAAACTTTTGATACAGGAAAGATTACCAGAGAAGTGTGATTTTTTTCTCCAATGACAATGCTTGAAATGGACTCTAATCTGCCTTTTAAATTGGAAACTCCCACTTGGACTTTGACCCTCTTTCATCATTCAGTTGACTAAAATATCATGCAGAATTATTTTTGACACTTAAATGCTAAAGGAAGCGAGGAATTGAATCCTTCAATCAAAAGAATTAGGTCCAGAAAAGATTACTGGAGAATTGTAAAAACCCTAACCCTAATCCTAGCCCTAACCCTAACCGGAGAGTTGTAAAATTTTATCTAATGAAAATGCTGGAAATTGACTGTAATCTGCATTTTAAATTGGAAACTCCCACTTGGACTTTGATCCTCTTTCATCTTTCAGTTCATGAAGATATTCTGAGACAGATCATTTTTGACAAGTACATGCTAAAGAAAGTGTGTAATTTAGTTCTTGAATCAAAAACTTTTGATCCAGGAAAGATTACCAGAGAAGTGTGATTTTTTTTCTCCAATGACAATGCTTGAAATTGACTCTAATCTGCATTTTAAATTGGAAACTCCCACTTGGACTTTGACCTTTTTTCATCGTTCAGTTCATGAAGATATTCTGAGACAGATCATTTTTGACAAGTACATGCTAAAGAAAGTCTGTAATTTATTCCTTGAATCAAAAACTTTTGATCCAGGAAAGATTACCAGAGAAGTGTGATTTTTTTTCTCCAATGACAATGCTTGAAATTGACTCTAATCTGCATTTTAAATTGGAAACTCCCACTTTGACTTTGACCCTCTTTCATCATTCAGTTGACTAAAATATCATGCAGATTTTTTTTTTGACACTTAAATGCTAAAGGAAGCGTGGATTTAATCCTTGAATCAAAAGAATTAGGTCCAGAAAAGATTACTGGAGAATTGTAAAAACCCTAACCCTAATCCTAACCCTAACCCTAACCTGAGAGTTGTAAAATTTTATCAAATGAAAATGCTTGAAATTGACTCTAATCTGCATTTTAAATTGGAAACTCCCACTTGGACTTTGACCGTCTTTCATCATTCAGTTGACTAAAATATCATGCAGAATTTTTTTTGACACTTAAATGCTAAAGGAAGCGAGGATTTAATCCTTGAATCAAAAGAATTAGGTCCAGAAAAGATTACTGGAGAATTGTAAAAACCCTAACCCTAATCCTAACCCTAACCCTAACCTGAGAGTTGTAAAATTTTATCAAATGAAAATGCTTGAAATTGACTCTAATCTGCATTTTAAATTGGAAACTCCCACTTGGACTTTGACCGTCTTTCATCATTCAGTTGACTAAAATATCATGCAGAATTTTTTTTGACACTTAAATGCTAAAGGAAGCGAGGATTTAATCCTTGAATCAAAAGAATTAGGTCCAGAAAAGATTACTGGAGAATTGTAAAAACCCTAACCCTAATCCTAACCCTAACCCTAACCTGAGAGTTGTAAAATTTTATGTAATGAAAATTCTTAAAATTGACTCTAATCTGCATTTTAAATTGGAAACTCCCACTTGGACTTTGACCTTTTTCCATCGTTCAGTTCATGAAGATATTCTGAGACAGATCATTTTTGACAAGTACATGCTACAGAAAGTCTGTAATTTATTCCTTGAATCAAAAACTTTTGATCCAGGAAAGATTACCAGAGAAGTGTGATTTTTTTCTCCAATGACAATGCTTGAAATGGACTCTAATCTGCATATTATATTGGAAACTCCCACTTGGACTTTGACCCTATTTCATCATTCAGTTGACTAAAATATCATGCAGAATTTTTTTTGACACTTAAATGCTAAAGGAAGCGAGGATTTAATCCTTGAATCAAAAGAATTAGGTCCAGAAAAGATTACTGGAGAATTGTAAAAACCCTAACCCTAATCCTAACCGTAACCCTAACCTGAGAGTTGTAAAATTTTATCTAATGAAAATGCTTGAAATTGACTCTAATCTGCATTTTAAATTGGAAACTCCCACTTTGACTTTGACCCTCTTTCATCATTCAGTTGACTAAAATATCATGCAGAATTTTTTTTGACACTTAAATGCTAAAGGAAGCGAGGAATTGAATCCTTGAATCAAAAGAATTAGGTCCAGAAAAGATTACTGGAGAATTGTAAAAACCCTAACCCTAATCCTAGCCCTAACCCTAACCGGAGAGTTGTAAAATTTTATCTAATGAAAATTCTTAAAATTGACTCTAATCTGCATTTTAAATTGGAAACTCCCACTTGGACTTTGACCTTTTTCCATCGTTCAGTTCATGAAGATATTCTGAGACAGATCATTTTTGACAAGTACATGCTACAGAAAGTCTGTAATTTATTCCTTGAATCAAAAACTTTTGATCCAGGAAAGATTACCAGAGAAGTGTGATTTTTTTCTCCAATGACAATGCTTGAAATGGACTCTAATCTGCATATTATATTGGAAACTCCCACTTGGACTTTGACCCTATTTCATCATTCAGTTGACTAAAATATCATGCAGAATTTTTTTTGACACTTAAATGCTAAAGGAAGCGTGGATTTAATCCTTGAATCAAAAGAATTAGGTCCAGAAAAGATTACTGGAGAATTGTAAAAACCCTAACCCTAATCCTAACCCTAACCCTAACCTGAGAGTTGTAAAATTTTATCAAATGAAAATGCTTGAAATTGACTCTAATCTGCATTTTAAATTGGAAACTCCCACTTGGACTTTGACCGTCTTTCATCATTCAGTTGACTAAAATATCATGCAGAATTTTTTTTGACACTTAAATGCTAAAGGAAGCGAGGATTTAATCCTTGAATCAAAAGAATTAGGTCCAGAAAAGATTACTGGAGAATTGTAAAAACCCTAACCCTAATCCTAACCCTAACCCTAACCTGAGAGTTGTAAAATTTTATCTAATGAAAATGCTTGAAATTGACTCTAATCTGCATTTTAAATTGGAAACTCCCACTTTGACTTTGACCCTCTTTCATCATTCAGTTGACTAAAATATCATGCAGAATTTTTTTTGACACTTAAATGCTAAAGGAAGCGAGGAATTGAATCCTTGAATCAAAAGAATTAGGTCCAGAAAAGATTACTGGAGAATTGTAAAAACCCTAACCCTAATCCTAGCCCTAACCCTAACCGGAGAGTTGTAAAATTTTATCTAATGAAAATTCTTAAAATTGACTCTAATCTGCATTTTAAATTGGAAACTCCCACTTGGACTTTGACCTTTTTCCATCGTTCAGTTCATGAAGATATTCTGAGACAGATCATTTTTGACAAGTACATGCTACAGAAAGTCTGTAATTTATTCCTTGAATCAAAAACTTTTGATCCAGGAAAGATTACCAGAGAAGTGTGATTTTTTTCTCCAATGACAATGCTTGAAATGGACTCTAATCTGCATATTATATTGGAAACTCCCACTTGGACTTTGACCCTATTTCATCATTCAGTTGACTAAAATATCATGCAGAATTTTTTTTGACACTTAAATGCTAAAGGAAGCGAGGATTTAATCCTTGAATCAATAGAATTAGGTCCAGAAAAGATTACTGGAGAATTGTAAAAACCCTAACCCTAATCCTAGCCCTAACCCTAACCGGAGAGTTGTAAAATTTTATCTAATGAAAATTCTTAAAATTGACTCTAATCTGCATTTTAAATTGGAAACTCCCACTTGGACTTTGACCTTTTTCCATCGTTCAGTTAATGAAGATATTCTGAGACAGATCATTTTTGACAAGTACATGCTAAAGAAAGTGTGTAATTTAGTTCTTGAATCAAAAACTTTTGATCCAGGAAAGATTACCAGTGAAGGGTGATTTTTTTTTCTCCAAAAACAATGCTTGAAATTTACTCTAATCTGCATTTTAAATTGGAAACTCCCACTTGGACTTTGACCCTCTTTCATCATTCAGTTGACTAAAATATCATGCAGAATTTTTTTTGACACTTAAATGCTAAAGGAAGCGAGGATTTAATCCTTGAATCAAAAGAATTAGGTCCAGAAAAGATTACTGGAGAATTGTAAAAACCCTAACCCTAATCCTAGCCCTAACCCTAACCGGAGAGTTGTAAAATTTTATCTAATGAAAATGCTTGAAATTGACTCTAATTTTCATTTTAAATTGGAAACTCCCACTTGGACTTTGACCTTTTTTCATCGTTCAGTTCATGAAGATATTCTGAGACAGATCATTTTTGACAAGTACATGCTAAAGAAAGTCTGCAATTTATTCCTTGAATCAAAAACTTTTGATCCAGGAAATATTACCAGATAAGTGTGATTTTTTTCTCCAATGACAATGCTTGAAATTGACTCTAATCTGCATTTTATATTGGAAACTCCCACTTGGACTTTGACCCTCTTTCATCATTCAGTTGACTAAAATATCATGCAGAATTTTTTTTGACACTTAAATGCTAAAGGAAGCGAGGAATTTAATCCTTGAATCAAAAGAATTAGGTCCAGAAAAGATTACTGGAGAATTGTAAAAACCCTAACCCTAATCCTAGCCCTAACCCTAACCGGAGAGTTGTAAAATTTTATCTAATGAAAATGCTTGAAATTGACTCTAATTTGCATTTTAAATTGGAAACTCCCACTTGGACTTTGACCTTTTTTCATCGTTCAGTTCATGAAGATATTCTGAGACAGATCATTTTTGACAAGTACATGCTAAAGAAAGTCTGTAATTTATTCCTTGAATCAAAAACTTTTGATCCAGGAAAGATTACCAGAGAAGTGTGATTTTTTTCTCCAATGACAATGCTTGAAATTGACTCTAATCTGCATTTTAAATTGGAAACTCCCACTTGGACTTTGACCCTCTTTCATCATTCAGTTGACTAAAATATCATGCAGAATTTTTTTGACACTTAAATGCTAAAGGAAGCAAGGAATTTAATCCTTGAATCAAAAGAATTAGGTCCAGAAAAGATTACTGGAGAATTGTAAAAACCCTAACCCTAATCCTAGCCCTAACCCTAACCGGAGAGTTGTAAAATTTTATCTAATGAAAATGCTTGAAATTGACTCTAATTTGCATTTTAAATTGGAAACTCCAACTTGGACTTTGACCTTTTTTCATCGTTTAGTTCATGAAGATATTCTGAGACAGATCATTTTTGACAAGTACATGCTAAAGAAAGTCTGTAATTTATTCCTTGAATCAAAAACTTTTGATCCAGGAAAGATTACCAGAGAAGTGTGATTTTTTTCTCCAGTGACAATGCTTGAAATTGACTCTAATCTGCATTTTATATTGGAAACTCCCACTTGGACTTTGACCCTCTTTGATCATTCAGTTGACTAAAATATCATGCAGAATTTTTTTTGAAACTTAAATGCTAAAGGAAGCGAGGAATTTAATCCTTGAATCAAAAGAATTAGGTCCAGAAAAGATTACTGGAGAATTGTAAAAACCCTAACCCTAATCCTAGCCCTAACCCTAACCGGAGAGTTGTAAAATTTTATCTAATGAAAATGCTTGAAATTGACTGTAATCTGCAATTTAAATTGGAAACTCCCACTTTGACTTTGACCCTCTTTCATCATTCAGTTGACTAAAATATAATGCAGAATTTTTTTTGACACTTAAATGCTAAAGGAAGCAAGGAATTTAATCCTTGAATCAAAAGAATTAGGTCCAGAAAAGATTACTGGAGAATTGTAAAAACCCCAACCCTAATCCTAGCCCTAACCCTAACCGGAGAGTTGTAAAATTTTATCTAATGAAAATGCTTGAAATTGACTGTAATCTGCATTTTAAACTGGAAACTCCCACTTTGACTTTGACCCTCTTTCATCATTCAGTTGACTAAAATATCATGCAGAATTTTTTTTGACACTTAAATGCTAAAGGAAGCAAGGAATTTAATCCTTGAATCAAAAGAATTAGGTCCATAAAAGATTACTGGAGAATTGTAAAAACCCTAACCCTAATCCTAGCCCTAACCCTAACCGGAGAGTTGTAAAATTTTATCTAATGAAAATGCTTGAAATTGTCTCTAATTTGCATTTTAAATTGGAAACTCCAACTTGGACTTTGACCTTTTTTCATCGTTTAGTTCATGAAGATATTCTGAGACAGATCATTTTTGACAAGTACATGCTAAAGAAAGTCTGTAATTTAATCCTTGAATCAAAAACTTTTGATCCAGGAAAGATTACCAGAGAAGTGTGATTTTTTTCTCCAGTGACAATGCTTGAAATTGACTCTAATCTGCATTTTATATTGGAAACTCCCACTTGGACTTTGACCCTCTTTCATCATTCAGTTGACTAAAATATCATGCAGAATTTTTTTTGACACTTAAATGCTAAAGGAAGCGAGGAATTTAATCCTTGAATCAAAAGAATTAGGTCCAGAAAAGATTACTGGAGAATTGTAAAAACCCTAACCCTAATCCTAGCCCTAACCCTAACCGGAGAGTTGTAAAATTTTATCTAATGAAAATGCTTGAAATTGACTGTAATCTGCAATTTAATTTGGAAACTCCCACTTTGACTTTGACCCTCTTTCATCATTCAGTTGACTAAAATATAATGCAGAATTTTTTTAGACACTTAAATGCTAAAGGAAGCAAGGAATTTAATCCTTGAATCAAAAGAATTAGGTCCAGAAAAGATTACTGGAGGATTGTAAAAACCCTAACCCTAATCCTAGTCCTAACCCTACCCGGAGAGTTGTAAAATTTTATCTAATAAAAATGCTTGAAATTGACTCTAATTTGCATTTTAAATTGGAAACTCCCACTTGGACTTTGACTTTTTTTCATCGTTCAGTTCATGAAGATATTCTGAGACAGATCATTTTTGACAAGTACATGCTAAAGAAAGTCTGTAATTTATTCCTTGAATCAAAAACTTTTGATCCAGGAAAGATTACCAGAGAAGTGTGATTTTTTTCTCCAATGACAATGCTTGAAATTGACTCTAATCTGCATTTTAAATTGGAAACTCCCACTTGGACTTTGACCCTCTTTCATCATTCAGTTGACTAAAATATCATGCAGAATTTTTTTTGACACTTAAATGCTAAAGGAAGCGAGGTATTTAATCCTTGAATCAAAAGAATTAGGTCCAGAAAAGATTACTGGAGAATTGTAAAAACCCTAACCCTAATCCTAGCCCTAACCCTAACCGGAGAGTTGTAAAATTTTATCTAATGAAAATGCTTGAAATTGACTCTAATTTGCATTTTAAATTGGAAACTCCCACTTGGACTTTGACCTTTTTTCATCGTTCAGTTCATGAAGATATTCTGAGACAGATCATTTTTGACAAGTACATGCTAAAGAAAGTCTGTAATTTATTCCTTGAATCAAAAACTTTTGATCCAGGAAAGATTACCAGAGAAGTGTGATTTTTTTCTCCAATGACAATGCTTGAAATTGACTCTAATCTGCATTTTAAATTGGAAACTCCCACTTGGACTTTGACCCTCTTTCATCATTCAGTTGACTAAAATATCATGCAGAATTTTTTTTGACACTTAAATGCTAAAGGAAGCAAGGAATTTAATCCTTGAATCAAAAGAATTAGGTCCAGAAAAGATTACTGGAGAATTGTAAAAACCCTAACCCTAATCCTAGCCCTAACCCTAACCGGAGAGTTGTAAAATTTTATCTAATGAAAATGCTTGAAATTGACTCTAATTTGCATTTTAAATTGGAAACTCTAACTTGGACTTTGACCTTTTTTCATCGTTTAGTTCATGAAGATATTCTGAGACAGATCATTTTTGACAAGTACATGCTAAAGGAAGCAAGGAATTTAATCCTTGAATCAAAAGAATTAGGTCCAGAAAAGATTACTGGAGAATTGTAAAAACCCCAACCCTAATCCTAGCCCTAACCCTAACCGGAGAGTTGTAAAATTTTATCTAATGAAAATGCTTGAAATTGACTGTAATCTGCATTTTAAACTGGAAACTCCCACTTGGACTTTGACCCTCTTTCATCATTCAGTTGACTAAAATATCATGCAGAATTTTTTTTGACACTTAAATGCTAAAGGAAGCGAGGAATTTAATCCTTGAATCAAAAGAATTAGGTCCAGAAAAGATTACTGGAGAATTGTAAAAACCCTAACCCTAATCCTAGCCCTAACCCTAACCGGAGAGTTGTAAAATTTTATCTAATGAAAATGCTTGAAATTGACTCTAATTTGCATTTTAAATTGGAAACTCCCACTTGGACTTTGACCTTTTTTCATCGTTCAGTTCATGAAGATATTCTGAGACAGATCATTTTTGACAAGTACATGCTAAAGAAAGTCTGTAATTTATTCCTTGAATCAAAAACTTTTGATCCAGGAAAGATTACCAGAGAAGTGTGATTTTTTTCTCCAATGACAATGCTTGAAATTGACTCTAATCTGCATTTTAAATTGGAAACTCCCACTTGGACTTTGACCCTCTTTCATCATTCAGTTGACTAAAATATCATGCAGAATTTTTTTTGACACTTAAATGCTAAAGGAAGCGAGGTATTTAATCCTTGAATCAAAAGAATTAGGTCCAGAAAAGATTACTGGAGAATTGTAAAAACCCTAACCCTAATCCTAGCCCTAACCCTAACCGGAGAGTTGTAAAATTTTATCTAATGAAAATGCTTGAAATTGACTCTAATTTGCATTTTAAATTGGAAACTCCCACTTGGACTTTGACCTTTTTTCATCGTTCAGTTCATGAAGATATTCTGAGACAGATCATTTTTGACAAGTACATGCTAAAGAAAGTCTGTAATTTATTCCTTGAATCAAAAACTTTTGATCCAGGAAAGATTACCAGAGAAGTGTGATTTTTTTCTCCAATGACAATGCTTGAAATTGACTCTAATCTGCATTTTAAATTGGAAACTCCCACTTGGACTTTGACCCTCTTTCATCATTCAGTTGACTAAAATATCATGCAGAATTTTTTTTGACACTTAAATGCTAAAGGAAGCAAGGAATTTAATCCTTGAATCAAAAGAATTAGGTCCAGAAAAGATTACTGGAGAATTGTAAAAACCCTAACCCTAATCCTAGCCCTAACCCTAACCGGAGAGTTGTAAAATTTTATCTAATGAAAATGCTTGAAATTGACTCTAATTTGCATTTTAAATTGGAAACTCCAACTTGGACTTTGAACTTTTTTCATCGTTTAGTTCATGAAGATATTCTGAGACAGATCATTTTTGACAAGTACATGCTAAAGGAAGCAAGGAATTTAATCCTTGAATCAAAAGAATTAGGTCCAGAAAAGATTACTGGAGAATTGTAAAAACCCCAACCCTAATCCTAGCCCTAACCCTAACCGGAGAGTTGTAAAATTTTATCTAATGAAAATGCTTGAAATTGACTGTAATCTGCATTTTAAACTGGAAACTCCCACTTGGACTTTGACCCTCTTTCATCATTCAGTTGACTAAAATATCATGCAGAATTTTTTTTGACACTTAAATGCTAAAGGAAGCGAGGAATTTAATCCTTGAATCAAAAGAATTAGGTCCAGAAAAGATTACTGGAGAATTGTAAAAACCCTAACCCTAATCCTAGCCCTAACCCTAACCGGAGAGTTGTAAAATTTTATCTAATGAAAATGCTTGAAATTGACTCTAATTTGCATTTTAAATTGGAAACTCCCACTTGGACTTTGACCTTTTTTCATCGTTCAGTTCATGAAGATATTCTGAGATAGATCATTTTTGACAAGTACATGCTAAAGAAAGTCTGTAATTTATTCCTTGAATCAAAAACTTTTGATCCAGGAAAGATTACCAGAGAAGTGTGATTTTTTTCTC
Source organism: Brienomyrus brachyistius (assembly GCF_023856365.1). Taxonomy (NCBI): domain Eukaryota; kingdom Metazoa; phylum Chordata; class Actinopteri; order Osteoglossiformes; family Mormyridae; genus Brienomyrus; species Brienomyrus brachyistius. The sequence goes on along the minus strand of NW_026042391.1, from coordinate 423,539 downwards.
CAATGACAATGCTTGAAATTGACTCTAATCTGCATTTTAAATTGGAAACTCCCACTTGGACTTTGACCCTCTTTCATCATTCAGTTGACTAAAATATCATGCAGAATTTTTTTTGACACTTAAATGCTAAAGGAAGCAAGGAATTTAATCCTTGAATCAAAAGAATTAGGTCCAGAAAAGATTACTGGAGAATTGTAAAAACCCTAACCCTAATCCTAGCCCTAACCCTAACCGGAGAGTTGTAAAATTTTATCTAATGAAAATGCTTGAAATTGACTCTAATTTGCATTTTAAATTGGAAACTCCAACTTGGACTTTGACCTTTTTTCATCGTTTAGTTCATGAAGATATTCTGAGACAGATCATTTTTGACAAGTACATGCTAAAGGAAGCAAGGAATTTAATCCTTGAATCAAAAGAATTAGGTCCAGAAAAGATTACTGGAGAATTGTAAAAACCCCAACCCTAATCCGAGCCCTAACCCTAACCGGAGAGTTGTAAAATTTTATCTAATGAAAATGCTTGAAATTGACTGTAATCTGCATTTTAAACTGGAAACTCCCACTTTGACTTTGACCCTCTTTCATCATTCAGTTGACTAAAATATCATGCAGAATTTTTTTTTACACTTAAATGCTAAAGGAAGCAAGGAATTTAATCCTTGAATCAAAAGTATTAGGTCCAGAAAAGATTACTGGAGAATTGTAAAAACCCTAACCCTAATCCTAGCCCTAACCCTACCCGGAGAGTTGTAAAATTTTATCTAATGAAAATGCTTGAAATTGACTCTAATTTGCATTTTAAATTGGAAACTCCCACTTGGACTTTGACTTTTTTTCATCGTTCAGTTCATGAAGATATTCTGAGCCAGATCATTTTTGACAAGTACATGCTAAAGGAAGCAAGGAATTTAATCCTTGAATCAAAAGAATTAGGTCCAGAAAAGATTACTGGAGAATTGTAAAAACCCCAACCCTAATCCTAGCCCTAACCCTAACCGGAGAGTTGTAAAATTTTATCTAATGAAAATGCTTGAAATTGACTGTAATCTGCATTTTAAACTGGAAACTCCCACTTTGACTTTGACCCTCTTTCATCATTCAGTTGACTAAAATATCATGCAGAATTTTTTTTTACACTTAAATGCTAAAGGAAGCAAGGAATTTAATCCTTGAATCAAAAGAATTAGGTCCAGAAAAGATTACTGTAGAATTGTAAAAACCCTAACCCTAATCCTAGCCCTAACCCTAACCGGAGAGTTGTAAAATTTTATCTAATGAAAATGCTTGAAATTGACTCTAATTTGCATTTTAAATTGGAAACTCCAACTTGGACTTTGACCTTTTTTCATCGTTTAGTTCATGAAGATATTCTGAGACAGATCATTTTTGACAAGTACATGCTAAAGAAAGTCTGTAATTTATTCCTTGAATCAAAAACATTTGATCCAGGAAAGATTACCAGAGAAGTGTGATTTTTTTCTCCAGTGACAATGCTTGAAATTGACTCTAATCTGCATTTTATATTGGAAACTCCCACTTGGACTTTGACCCTCTTTCATCATTCAGTTGACTAAAATATCATGCAGAATTTTTTTTGACACTTAAATGCTAAAGGAAGCGAGGAATTTAATCCTTGAATCAAAAGAATTAGGTCCAGAAAAGATTACTGGAGAATTGTAAAAACCCTAACCCTAAACCTAGCCCTAACCCTAACCGGAGAGTTGTAAAATTTTATCTAATGAAAATGCTTGAAATTGACTGTAATCTGCAATTTAAATTGGAAACTCCCACTTTGACTTTGACCCTCTTTCATCATTCAGTTGACTAAAATATAATGCAGAATTTTTTTTGACACTTAAATGCTAAAGGAAGCAAGGAATTTAATCCTTGAATCAAAAGTATTAGGTCCAGAAAAGATTACTGGAGAATTGTAAAAACCCTAACCCTAATCCTAGCCCTAACCCTACCCGGAGAGTTGTAAAATTTTATCTAATGAAAATGCTTGAAATTGACTCTAATTTGCATTTTAAATTGGAAACTCCCACTTGGACTTTGACTTTTTTTCATCGTTCAGTTCATGAAGATATTCTGAGCCAGATCATTTTTGACAAGTACATGCTAAAGAAAGTCTGTAATTTATTCCTTGAATCAAAAACTTTTGATCCAGGAAATATTACCAGAGAAGTGTGATTTTTTTCTCCAATGACAATGCTTGAAATTGACTTTAATCTGCATTTTATATTGGAAACTCCCACTTGGACTTTGACCCTCTTTCATCATTCAGTTGACTAAAATATCATGCAGAATTTTTTTTGACACTTAAATGCTAAAGGAAGCGAGGAATTTAATCCTTGAATCAAATAATTAGGTCCAGAAAAGATTACTGAAGAATTGTCAAAACCCTAACCCTAATCCTAGCCCTAACCCTAACCGGAGAGTTGTAAAATTTTATCTAATGAAAATGCTTGAAATTGACTCTAATTTGAATTTTAAATTGGAAACTCCAACTTGGACTTTGACCTTTTTTCATCGTTTAGTTCATGAAGATATTCTGAGACAGATCATTTTTGACAAGTACATGCTAAAGAAAGTCTGTCATTTATTCCTTGAATCAAAAACTTTTGATCCAGGAAAGATTACCAGAGAAGTGTGATTTTTTTCTCAAGTGACAATGCTTGAAATTGACTCTAATCTGCATTTTATATTGGAAACTCCCACTTGGACTTTGACCCTCTTTCATCATTCAGTTGACTAAAATATCATGCAGAATTTTTTTTGACACTTAAATGCTAAAGGAAGCGAGGAATTAAATCCTTGAATCAAAAGAATTAGGTCCAGAAAAGATTACTGGAGAATTGTAAAAACCCTAACCCTAATCCTAGCCCTAACCCTAACCGGAGAGTTGTAAAATTTTATCTAATGAAAATGCTTGAAATTGACTGTAATCTGCAATTTAAATTGAAAACTCCCACTTTGACTTTGACCCTCTTTCATCATTCAGTTGACTAAAATATAATGCAGAATTTTTTTTGACACTTAAATGCTAAAGGAAGCAAGGAATTTAATCCTTGAATCAAAAGAATTAGGTCCAGAAAAGATTACTGGAGAATTGTAAAAACCCTAACCCTAATCCTAGCCCTAACCCTAACCGGAGAGTTGTAAAATTTTATCTAATGAAAATGCTTGAAATTGACTGTAATCTGCAATTTAAATTGGAAACTCCCACTTTGACTTTGACCCTCTTTCATCATTCAGTTGACTAAAATATCATGCAGAATTTTTTTTGACACTTAAATGCTAAAGGAAGCAAGGAATTCAATCCTTGAATCAAAAGAATTAGGTCCAGAAAAGATTACTGGAGAATTGTAAAAACCCTAACCCTAATCCTAGCCCTAACCCTAACTGGAGAGTTGTAAAATTTTATCTAATGAAAATGCTTGAAATTGACTCTAATCTGCATTTTAAATTGGAAACTCCCACTTGGACTTTGACCCTCTTTCATCATTCAGTTGACTAAAATATCATGCAGAATTTTTTTTTTGGCACTTAAATGCTAAAGGAAGCGAGGATTTTGTGTAATTTAGTCCTTGAATCAAAAACTTTTGATCCAGGAAAGATTACCAGAGAAGTGTGATTTTTTTTTCTCCAATGACAATGCTTGAAATTGACTCTAATCTGCATTTTAAATTGGAAACTCTCACTTGGACTTTGACCCTCTTTCATCATTCAGTTGACTAAAATATCATGCAGAATTTTTTTTTTACACTTAAATGCTAAAGTAAGCGAGGAATTTAATCCTTGAATCAAAAGAATTAGGTCCAGAAAAGATTACTGGAGAATGTTAAAAACCCTAACCCTAATCCTAGCCCTGACCCTAACTGGAGAGTTGTAAAATTTTATCTAATGAAAATGCTTGAAATTGACTCTAATCTGCATTTTAAATTGGAAACTCCCACTTGGACTTTGACCCTCTTTCATCATTCAGTTGACTAAAATATCGTGCAGAATTTTTTTTTGACATTAAATGCCAAAGGAAGCGAGGAATTTAATCCTTGAATCAAAAGAATTAGGTCCAGAAAAGATTACTGGAGAATGTTAAAAACCCTAACCCTAATCCTAGCCCTAACCCTAACTGGAGAGTTGTAAAATTTTATCTAATGAAAATGCTTGAAATTGACTCTAATCTGCATTTTAAATTGGAAACTCCCACTTGGACTTTGACCCTCTTTCATCATTCAGTTGACTAAAATATCATTCAGAATTTTTTTTTTGGCACTTAAATGCTAAAGGAAGCGAGGAATTTGTGTAATTTAGTCCTTGAATCAAAAACTTTTGATCCAGGAAAGATTACCAGAGAAGTGTGATTTTTTTTTCTCCAATGACAATGCTTGAAATTGACTCTAATCTGCATTTTAAATTGGAAACTCTCACTTGGACTTTGACCCTCTTTCATCATTCAGTTGACTAAAATATCATGCAGAATTTTTTTTTTACACTTAAATGCTAAAGTAAGCGAGGAATTTAATCCTTGAATCAAAAGAATTAGGTCCAGAAAAGATTACTGGAGAATGTTAAAAACCCTAACCCTAATCCTAGCCCTGACCCTAACTGGAGAGTTGTAAAATTTTATCTAATGAAAATGCTTGAAATTGACTCTAATCTGCATTTTAAATTGGAAACTCCCACTTGGACTTTGACCCTCTTTCATCATTCAGTTGACTAAAATATCGTGCAGAATTTTTTTTTGACATTAAATGCTAAAGGAAGCGAGGAATTTAATCCTTGAATCAAAAGAATTAGGTCCAGAAAAGATTACTGGAGAATGTTAAAAACCCTAACCCTAATCCTAGCCCTAACCCTAACCGGAGAGTTGTAAAATTTTATCTAATGAAAATGCTTGAAATTGACTGTAATCTGCAATTTAAATTGGAAACTCCCACTTTGACTTTGACCCTCTTTCATCATTCAGTTGACTAAAATATCATGCAGAATTTTTTTTGACACTTAAATGCTAAAGGAAGCAAGGAATTTAATCCTTGAATCAAAAGAATTAGGTCCAGAAAAGATTACTGGAGAATTGTAAAAACCCTAACCCTAATCCTAGCCCTAACCCTAACCGGAGAGTTGTAAAATTTTATCTAATGAAAATGCTTGAAATTGACTCTAATTTGCATTTTAAATTGGAAACTCCCACTTGGACTTTGACCTTTTTTCATCATTCAGTTCATGAAGATATTCTGAGACAGATCATTTTTGACAAGTACATGCTAAAGAAAGTCTGTAATTTATTCCTTGAATCAAAAACTTTTGATCCAGGAAATATTACCAGAGAAGTGTGATTTTTTTCTCCAATGACAATGCTTGAAATTGACTCTAATCTGCATTTTATATTGGAAACTCCCACTTGGACTTTGACCCTCTTTCATCATTCAGTTGACTAAAATATCATGCAGAATTTTTTTTGACACTTAAATGCTAAAGGAAGCGAGGAATTTAATCCTTGAATCAAAAGAATTAGGTCCAGAAAAGATTACTGGAGAATGTTAAAAACCCTAACCCTAATCCTAGCCCTAACCCTAACCGGAGAGTTGTAAAATTTTATCTAATGAAAATGCTTGAAATTGACTGTAATCTGCAATTTAAATTGGAAACTCCCACTTTGACTTTGACCCTCTTTCGTCATTCAGTTGACTAAAATATCATGCAGAATTTTTTTTGACACTTAAATGCTAAAGTAAGCGAGGAATTTAATCCTTGAATCAAAAGAATTAGGTCCAGAAAAGATTACTGGAGAATGTTAAAAACCCTAACCCTAATCCTAGCCCTAACCCTAACTGGAGAGTTGTAAAATTTTATCTAATGAAAATGCTTGAAATTGACTCTAATCTGCATTTTAAATTGGAAACTCCCACTTGGACTTTGACCTTTTTTCATCGTTCAGTTCATGAAGATATTCTGAGACAGATCATTTTTGACAAGTACATGCTAAAGAAAGTCTGTAATTTATTCCTTGAATCAAAAACTTTTGATCCAGGAAATATTACCAGAGAAGTGTGATTTTTTTCTCCAATGACAATGCTTGAAATTGACTCTAATCTGCATTTTATATTGGAAACTCCCACTTGGACTTTGACCCTCTTTCATCATTCAGTTGACTAAAATATCATGCAGAATTTTTTTTGACACTTAAATGCTAAAGGAAGCAAGGAATTTAATCCTTGAATCAAAAGAATTAGGTCCAGAAATGATTACTGGAGAATTGTAAAAACCCTAACCCTAATCCTAGCCCTAACCCTAACCGGAGAGTTGTAAAATTTTATCTAATGAAAATGCTTGAAATTGACTCTAATTTGCATTTTAAATTGGAAACTCCCACTTGGACTTTGACCTTTTTTCATCGTTCAGTTCATGAAGATATTCTGAGACATCATTTTTGTCAAGTACATGCTAAAGAAAGTCTGTAATTTATTCCTTGAATCAAAAACTTTTGATCCAGGAAATATTACCAGAGAAGTGTGATTTTTTTCTCCAATGACAATGCTTGAAATTGACTCTAATCTGCATTTTATATTGGAAACTCCCACTTGGACTTTGACCCTCTTTCATCATTCAGTTGACTAAAATATCATGCAGAATTTTTTTTGACACTTAAATGCTAAAGGAAGCGAGGAATTTAATCCTTGAATCAAAAGAATTAGGTCCAGAAAAGATTACTGGAGAATTGTAAAAACCCTAACCCTAATCCTAGCCCTAACCCTAACCGGAGAGTTGTAAAATTTTATCTAATGAAAATACTTGAAATTGACTCTAATTTGCATTTTAAATTGGAAACTCCCACTTGGACTTTGACCTTTTTTCATCGTTCAGTTCATGAAGATATTCTGAGACAGATCATTTTTGTCAAGTACATGCTAAAGAAAGTCTGTAATTTATTCCTTGAATCAAAAACTTTTGATTCAGGAAAGATTACCAGAGAAGTGTGATTTTTTTCTCCAATGACAATGCTTGAAATTGACTCTAATCTGCATTTTAAATTGGAAACTCCCACTTGGACTTTGACCCTCTTTCATCATTCAGTTGACTAAAATATCATGCAGAATTTTTTTTGACACTTAAATGCTAAAGGAAGCAAGGAATTTAATCCTTGAATCAAAAGAATTAGGTCCAGAAAAGATTACTGGAGAATTGTAAAAACCCTAACCCTAATCCTAGCCCTAACCCTAACCGGAGAGTTGTAAAATTTTATCTAATGAAAATGCTTGAAATTGACTCTAATTTGCATTTTAAATTGGAAACTCCAACTTGGACTTTGACCTTTTTTCATCGTTTAGTTCATGAAGATATTCTGAGACAGATCATTTTTGACAAGTACATGCTAAAGGAAGCAAGGAATTTAATCCTTGAATCAAAAGAATTAGGTCCAGAAAAGATTACTGGAGAATTGTAAAAACCCCAACCCTAATCCTAGCCCTAACCCTAACCGGAGAGTTGTAAAATTTTATCTAATGAAAATGCTTGAAATTGACTGTAATCTGCATTTTAAACTGGAAACTCCCACTTTGACTTTGACCCTCTTTCATCATTCAGTTGACTAAAATATCATGCAGAATTTTTTTTGACACTTAAATGCTAAAGGAAGCGAGGAATTTAATCCTTGAATCAAAAGAATTAGGTCCAGAAAAGATTACTGGAGAATGTTAAAAACCCTAACCCTAATCCTAGCCCTAACCCTAACCGGAGAGTTGTAAAATTTTATCTAATGAAAATGCTTGAAATTGACTGTAATCTGCAATTTAAATTGGAAACTCCCACTTTGACTTTGACCCTCTTTCGTCATTCTGTTGACTAAAATATCATGCAGAATTTTTTTTGACACTTAAATGCTAAAGTAAGCGAGGAATTTAATCCTTGAATCAAAAGAATTAGGTCCAGAAAAGATTACTGGAGAATGTTAAAAACCCTAACCCTAATCCTAGCCCTAACCCTAACTGGAGAGTTGTAAAATTTTATCTAATGAAAATGCTTGAAATTGACTCTAATCTGCATTTTAAATTGGAAACTCCCACTTGGACTTTGACCTTTTTTCATCGTTCAGTTCATGAAGATATTCTGAGACAGATCATTTTTGACAAGTACATGCTAAAGAAAGTCTGTAATTTATTCCTTGAATCAAAAACTTTTGATCCAGGAAATATTACCAGAGAAGTGTGATTTTTTTCTCCAATGACAATGCTTGAAATTGACTCTAATCTGCATTTTATATTGGAAACTCCCACTTGGACTTTGACCCTCTTTCATCATTCAGTTGACTAAAATATCATGCAGAATTTTTTTTGACACTTAAATGCTAAAGGAAGCAAGGAATTTAATCCTTGAATCAAAAGAATTAGGTCCAGAAAAGATTACTGGAGAATTGTAAAAACCCTAACCCTAATCCTAGCCCTAACCCTAACCGGAGAGTTGTAAAATTTTATCTAATGAAAATGCTTGAAATTGACTCTAATTTGCATTTTAAATTGGAAACTCCCACTTGGACTTTGACCTTTTTTCATCGTTCAGTTCATGAAGATATTCTGAGACATCATTTTTGACAAGTACATGCTAAAGAAAGTCTGTAATTTATTCCTTGAATCAAAAACTTTTGATCCAGGAAATATTACCAGAGAAGTGTGATTTTTTTCTCCAATGACAATGCTTGAAATTGACTCTAATCTGCATTTTATATTGGAAACTCCCACTTGGACTTTGACCCTCTTTCATCATTCAGTTGACTAAAATATCATGCAGAATTTTTTTTGACACTTAAATGCTAAAGGAAGCGAGGAATTTAATCCTTGAATCAAAAGAATTAGGTCCAGAAAAGATTACTGGAGAATTGTAAAAACCCTAACCCTAATCCTAGCCCTAACCCTAACCGGAGAGTTGTAAAATTTTATCTAATGAAAATACTTGAAATTGACTCTAATTTGCATTTTAAATTGGAAACTCCCACTTGGACTTTGACCTTTTTTCATCGTTCAGTTCATGAAGATATTCTGAGACAGATCATTTTTGTCAAGTACATGCTAAAGAAAGTCTGTAATTTATTCCTTGAATCAAAAACTTTTGATCCAGGAAAGATTACCAGAGAAGTGTGATTTTTTTCTCCAATGACAATGCTTGAAATTGACTCTAATCTGCATTTTAAATTGGAAACTCCCACTTGGACTTTGACCCTCTTTCATCATTCAGTTGACTAAAATATCATGCAGAATTTTTTTTGACACTTAAATGCTAAAGGAAGCAAGGAATTTAATCCTTGAATCAAAAGAATTAGGTCCAGAAAAGATTACTGGAGAATTGTAAAAACCCTAACCCTAATCCTAGCCCTAACCCTAACCGGAGAGTTGTAAAATTTTATCTAATGAAAATGCTTGAAATTGACTCTAATTTGCATTTTAAATTGGAAACTCCAACTTGAACTTTGACCTTTTTTCATCGTTTAGTTCATGAAGATATTCTGAGACAGATCATTTTTGACAACTACATGCTAAAGAAAGTCTGTAATTTATTCCTTGAATCAAAAACTTTTGATCCAGGAAAGATTACCAGAGAAGTGTGATTTTTTTCTCCAGTGACAATGCTTGAAATTGACTCTAATCTGCATTTTATATTGGAAACTCCCACTTGGTCTTTGACCCTCTTTCATCATTCAGTTGACTAAAATATCATGCAGAATTTTTTTTGACACTTAAATGCTAAAGGAAGCGAGGAATTTAATCCTTGAATCAAAAGAATTAGGTCCAGAAAAGATTACTGGAGAATGTTAAAAACCCTAACCCTAATCCTAGCCCTAACCCTAACCGGAGAGTTGTAAAATTTTATCTAATGAAAATGCTTGAAATTGAGTCTAATCTGCATTTTAAATTGGAAACTCTCACTTGGACTTTGACCCTCTTTCATCATTCAGTTGACTAAAATATCATGCAGAATTTTTTTTGACACTTAAATGCTAAAGGAAGCTTGGAATTTGTGTAATTTAGTCCTTGAATCAAAAACTTTTGATCCAGGAAAGATTACCATAGAAGTGTGATTTTTTTTTTCTCCAATGACAATGCTTGAAATTGACTCTAATCTGCATTTTAAATTGGAAACTCCCACTTGGACTTTGACCCTCTTTCATCATTCAGTTGACTAACATATCATGCAGAATTTTTTTTGACATTAAATGCTAAAGGAAGCGAGGAATTTAATACTTGAATCAAAAGAATTAGGTCTAGAAAAGATTACTGGAGAATGTTAAAAACCCTAACCCTAATCCTAGCCCTAACCCTAACCGGAGAGTTGTAAAATTTTATCTAATGAAAATGCTTGAAATTGACTTTAATCTGCATTTTAAATTGGAAACTCCCACTTGGACTTTGACCCTCTTTCATCATTCAGTTGACTAAAATATCATGCAGAATTTTTTTTTGACACTTAAATGCTAAAGGAAGTGAGGAATTTGTGTAATTTAGTCCTTGAATCAAAAACTTTTGATCCAGGAAAGATTACCAGAGAAGTGTGATTTTTTTTTCTCCAATGACAATGCTTGAAATCGACTCTAATCTGCATTTTAAATTGGAAACTCCCACTTGGACTTTGACCCTCTTTCATCATTCAGTTGACTAAAATATGCAGAATTTTTTTTAGACATTTAAATGCCAAAGGAAGAGAGGAATTTAATCCTTGAATCAAAAGAATTAGGTCCAGAAAAGATTACTGGAGAATTGTAAAAACCGTAACCCTAATCCTAGCCCTAACCCTAATCAGAGAGTTGTAAAATTTTTTGTAATGAAAATGATTCAAATTGACTCAAATCTGCATTTTAAATTGGAAAGTCCCACTTGGACTTTCACCTTTTTCCATCGTACAGATCATGAAGATATTCTGAGACAGATCATTTTTGAAAAGTACATGCTAAAGAAAGTGTGTAATTTAGTCCTTGAATCAAAAACTTTTGATCCAGGAAAGATTACCAGAGAAGTGTGATTTATTTTCTCCAATGACAATGCTTGAAATTGACACTAATCTGCATATTAAATTGGAAACTGCCACTTGGACTTTGACCCTCTTTCATCATTCAGTTGACTAAAATATCATGCAGAATTTTTTTTTTGACACTTAAATGCTAAAGGAAGCGAGGAATTTGTGTAATTTAGTCCTTGAATCAAAAACTTTTGATCCAGGAAAGATTACCGGAGAAGTGTGATTTTTTTTTCTCCAATGACAATGCTAGAAATTGACTCTAATCTGCATTTTAAATTGGAAACTCCCACTTGGACTTTGACCCTCTTTCATCATTCAGTTGACTAAAATATCATGCAGAATTTTTTTTGACATTAAATGCTAAAGGAAGCGAGGAATTTAATCCTTGAATCAAAAGAATTAGGTCTAGAAAAGATTACTGGAGAATGTTAAAAACCCTAACCCTAATCCTAGCCCTAACCCTAACCGGAGAGTTGTAAAATTTTATCTGATGAAAATGCTTGAAATTGACTCTAATCTGCATTTTAAATTGGAAACTCCCACTTGGACTTTGACCCTCTTTCATCATTCAGTTAACTAAAATGTCATGCAGAATTTTTTTTTGACACTTAAATGCTAAATGAAGCGAGAAATTTGTGTAATTTAGTCCTTGAATCAAAAACTTTTGATCCAGGAAAGATTACCAGAGAAGTGTGATTTATTTTCTCCAATGACAATGCTTGAAATTGACTCTAATCTGCATATTAAATTGGAAACTCCCACTTGGACTTTGACCCTCTTTCATCATTCAGTTGACTAAAATATCATGCAGAATTTTTTTTTGACATTAAATGCTAAAGGAAGCGAGGAATTTAATCCTTGAATCAAAAGAATTAGGTCCAGAAAAGATTACTGGAGAATGTTAAAAACCCTAACCCTAATCCTAGCCCTAACCCTAACCGGAGAGTTGTAAAATTTTATCTAATGAAAATGCTTGAAATTGAGTCTAATCTGCATTTTAAATTGGAAACTCTCACTTGGACTTTGACCCTCTTTCATCATTCAGTTGACTAAAATATCATGCAGAATTTTTTTTTGACACTTAAATGCTAAAGTAAGCGAGGAATTTAATCCTTGAATCAAAAGAATTAGGTCCAGAAAAGATTACTGGAGAATGTTAAAAACTCTAACCCTAATCCTAGCCCTAACCCTAACCGGAGAGTAGTAAAATTTTATCTAATGAAAATGCTTGAAATTGACTCTAATCTGCATTTTAAATTGGAAACTCCCACTTGGACTTTGACCCTCTTTCATCATTCAGTTAACTAAAATGTCATGCAGAATTTTTTTTTGACACTTAAATGCTAAATGAAGCGAGGAATTTGTGTAATTTAGTCCTTGAATCAAAAACTTTTGATCCAGGAAAGATTACCAGAGAAGTGTGATTTATTTTCTCCAATGACAATGCTTGAAATTGACTCTAATCTGCATATTAAATTGGAAACTCCCACTTGGACTTTGACCCTCTTTCATCATTCAGTTGACTAAAATATCATGCAGAATTTTTTTTTGACATTAAATGCTAAAGGAAGCGAGGAATTTAATCCTTGAATCAAAAGAATTAGGTCCAGAAAAGATTACTGGAGAATGTTAAAAACCCTAACCCTAATCCTAGCCCTAACCCTAACCGGAGAGTTGTAAAATTTTATCTAATGAAAATGCTTGAAATTGAGTCTAATCTGCATTTTAAATTGGAAACTCTCACTTGGACTTTGACCCTCTTTCATCATTCAGTTGACTAAAATATCATGCAGAATTTTTTTTTGACACTTAAATGCTAAAGTAAGCGAGGATTTAATCCTTGAATCAAAAGAATTAGGTCCAGAAAAGATTACTGGAGAATGTTAAAAACCCTAACCCTAATCCTAGCCCTAACCCTAACCGGAGAGTTGTAAAATTTTATCTAATGAAAATGCTTGAAATTGACTCTAATCTGCATTTTAAATTGGAAACTCCCACTTGGACTTTGACCCTCTTTCATCATTCAGTTGACTAAAATATCATGCAGAATTTTTTTTTTGGCACTTAAATGCTAAAGGAAGTGAGGAATTTGTGAAATTTAGTCCTTGATTCAAAAACTTTTGATCCAGGAAAGATTACCAGAGAAGTGTGATTTTTTTTTCTCCAATGACAATGCTTGAAATTGACTCTAATCTGCATTTTAAATTAGAAACTCCCACTTGGACTTTGACCCTCTTTCATCATTCCGTTGACTAAAATATCATGCAGAATTTTTTTTTGACATTAAATGCTAAAGGAAGCGAGGAATTTAATCCTTGAATCAAAAGAATTAGGTCCAGAAAAGATTACTGGAGAATGTTAAAAACCCTAACCCTAATCCTAGCCCTTACCCTAACCGGAGAGTTGTAAAATTTTATCTAATGAAAATGCTTGAAATTGAGTCTAATCTGCATTTTAAATTGGAAACTCTCACTTGGACTTTGACCCTCTTTCATCATTCAGTTGACTAAAATATCATGCAGAATTTTTTTTTGACACTTAAATGCTAAAGTAAGCGAGGAATTTAATCCTTGAATCAAAAGAATTAGGTCCAGAAAAGATTACTGGAGAATGTTAAAAACCCTAACCCTAATCCTAGCCCTAACCCTAACCGGAGAGTTGTAAAATTTTATCTAATGAAAATGCTTGAAATTGACTCTAATCTGCATTTTAAATTGGAAACTCCCACTTGGACTTTGACCCTCTTTCATCATTCAGTTAACTAAAATGTCATGCAGAATTTTTTTTTGACACTTAAATGCTAAATGAAGCGAGGAATTTGTGTAATTTAGTCCTTGAATCAAAAACTTTTGATCCAGGAAAGATTACCAGAGAAGTGTGATTTATTTTCTCCAATGACAATGCTTGAAATTGACTCTAATCTGCATATTAAATTGGAAACTCCCACTTGGACTTTGACCCTCTTTCATCATTCAGTTGACTAAAATATCGTGCAGAATTTTTTTTTGACATTAAATGCTAAAGGAAGCGAGGAATTTAATCCTTGAATCAAAAGAATTAGGTCCAGAAAAGATTACTGGAGAATGTTAAAAACCCTAACCCTAATCCTAGCCCTAACCCTAACCGGAGAGTTGTAAAATTTTATCTAATGAAAACGCTTGAAATTGAGTCTAATCTGCGTTTTAAATTGGAAACTCTCACTTGGACTTTGACCCTCTTTCATCATTCAGTTGACTAAAATATCGTGCAGAATTTTTTTTTTGGCACTTAAATGCTAAAGGAAGCGAGGAATTTGTGTAATTTAGTCCTTGATTCAAAAACTTTTGATCCAGGAAAGATTACCAGAGAAGTGTGATTTATTTTCTCCAATGACAATGCTTGAAATTGACTCTAATCTGCATATTAAATTGGAAACTCCCACTTGGACTTTGACCCTCTTTCATCATTCAGTTGACTGAAATATCATGCAGAATTTTTTTTAGACATTAAATGCTAAAGGAAGCGAGGAATTTAATCCTTGAATCAAAAGAATTAGGTCCAGAAAAGATTACTGGAGAATGTTAAAAACCCTAACCCTAATCCTAGCCCTAACCCTAACCGGAGAGTTGTAAAATTTTATCTAATGAAAATGCTTGAAATTGACTCTAATCTGCATTTTAAATTGGAAACTCTCACTTGGACTTTGACCCTCTTTCATCATTCAGTTGACTAAAATATCATGCAGAATTTTTTTTTGGCACTTAAATGCTAAAGGAAGCGAGGAATTTGTGTAATTTAGTCCTTGATTCAAAAACTTTTGATCCAGGAAAGATTACCAGAGAAGTGTGATTTTTTTTTCTCCAATGACAATGCTTGAAATTGACTCTAATCTGCATTTTAAATTGGAAACTCCCACTTGGACTTTGACCCTCTTTCATCATTCAGTTGACTAAAACATCATTCAGAATTTTTTTTGACATTAAATGCTAAAGGAAGTGAGGAATTTAATCCTTGAATCAAAAGAATTAGGTCTAGAAAAGATTACTGGAGAATGTTAAAAACCCTAACCCTAATCCTAGCCCTAACCCTAACCGGAGAGTTGTAAAATTTTATCTAATGAAAATGCTTGAAATTGACTCTAATCTGCATTTTAAATTGGAAACTCCCACTTGGACTTTGACCCTCTTTCATCATTCAGTTGACTAAAATATCATGCAGAATTTTTTTTTGGCACTTAAATGCTAAAGGAAGCGAGGAATTTGTGTAATTTAGTCCTTGAATCAAAAACTTTTGATCCAGGAAAGATTACCAGAGGAGTGTGATTTTTTTTTTCTCCAGTGACAATGCTTGAAATTGACTCTAATCTGCATTTTAAATTGGAAACTCTCACTTGGACTTTGACCCTCTTTCATCATTCAGTTGACTAAAATATCATGCAGAATTTTTTTTTACACTTAAATGCTAAAGGAAGCGAGGAATTTAATCCTTGAATCAAAAGAATTAGGTCCAGAAAAGATTACTGGAGAATGTTAAAAACCCTAACCCTAATCCTAGCCCTAACCCTAACCGGAGAGTTGTAAAATTTTATCTAATGAAAACGCTTGAAATTCAGTCTAATCTGCATTTTAAATTGGAAACTCTCACTTGGACTTTGACCCTCTTTCATCATTCAGTTGACTAAAATATCATGCAGAATTTTTTTTTGACACTTAAATGCTAAAGGAAGCGAGGAATTTAATCCTTGAATCAAAAGAATTAGGTCCAGAAAAGATTACTGGAGAATGTTAAAAACCCTAACCCTAATCCTAGCCCTAACCCTAACTGGAGAGTTGTAAAATTTTATCTAATGGAAATGCTTGAAATTGACTCTAATCTGCATTTTAAATTGGAAACTCCCACTTGGACTTTGACCCTCTTTCATCATTCAGTTGACTAAAATATCATGCAGAATTTTTTTTTTTGGCACTTAAATGCTAAAGGAAGCGAGGAATTTGTGTAATTTAGTCCTTGATTCAAAAACTTTTGATCCAGGAAAGATTACCAGAGAAGTGTGATTTATTTTCTCCAATGACAATGCTTGAAATTGACTCTAATCTGCATATTAAATTGGAAACTCCCACTTGGACTTTGACCCTCTTTCATCATTCAGTTGACTAAAATATCATGCAGAATTTTTTTTTCACATTAAATGCTAAAGGAAGCGAGGAATTTAATCCTTGAATCAAAAGAATTAGGTCCAGAAAAGATTACTGGAGAATGTTAAAAACCCTAACCCTATTCCTAGCCCTAACCCTAACCGGAGAGTTGTAAAATTTTATCTAATGAAAATGCTTGAAATTGAGTCTAATCTGCATTTTAAATTGGAAACTCTCACTTGGACTATGACCCTCTTTCATCATTCAGTTGACTAAAATATCATGCAGAATTTTTTTTTGACACTTAAATGCTAAAGTAAGCGAGTATTTAATCCTTGAATCAAAAGAATAAGGTCCAGAAAAGATTACTGGAGAATGTTAAAAACCCTAACCCTAATCCTAGCCCTAACCCTAACCGGAGAGTTGTAAAATTTTATCTAATGAAAATGCTTGAAATTGACTCTAATCTGCATTTTAAATTGGAAACTCCCACTTGGACTTTGACCCTCTTTCATCATTCAGTTGACTAAAATATCATGCAGAATTTTTTTTTGACACTTAAATGCTAAAGGAAGCGAGGAATTTGTGTAATTTAGTCCTTGAATCAAAAACTTTTGATCCAGGAAAGATTACCAGAGGAGTGTGATTTTTTTTTCTCCAGTGACAATGCTTGAAATTGACTCTAATCTGCATTTTAAATTGGAAACTCTCACTTGGACTTTGACCCTCTTTCATCATTCAGTTGACTAAAATATGATGCAGAATTTTTTTTTACACTTAAATGCTAAAGGAAGCGAGGAATTTAATCCTTGAATCAAAAGAATTAGGTCCAGAAAAGATTACTGGAGAATGTTAAAAACCCTAACCCTAATCCTAGCCCTAACCCTAACCGGAGAGTTGTAAAATTTGATCTAATGAAAACGCTTGAAATTCAGTCTAATCTGCATTTTAAATTGGAAACTCTCACTTGGACTTTGACCCTCTTTCATCATTCAGTTGACTAAAATATCATGCAGAATTTTTTTTTGACACTTAAATGCTAAAGGAAGCGAGGAATTTAATCCTTGAATCAAAAGAATTAGGTCCAGAAAAGATTACTGGAGAATGTTAAAAACCCTAACCCTAATCCTAGCCCTAACCCTAACTGGAGAGTTGTAAAATTTTATCTAATGGAAATGCTTGAAATTGACTCTAATCTGCATTTTAAATTGGAAACTCCCACTTGGACTTTGACCCTCTTTCATCATTCAGTTGACTAAAATATCATGCAGAATTTTTTTTTTTGGCACTTAAATGCTAAAGGAAGCGAGGAATTTGTGTAATTTAGTCCTTGATTCAAAAACTTTTGATCCAGGAAAGATTACCAGAGAAGTGTGATTTTTTTTTCTCCAATGACAATGCTTGAAATTGACTCTAATCTGCATTTTAAATTGGAAACTCCCACTTGGACTTTGACCCTCTTTCATCATTCAGTTGACTAAAATATCGTGCAGAATTTTTTTTTGACATTAAATGCTAAAGGAAGCGAGGAATTTAATCCTTGAATCAAAAGAATTAGGTCCAGAAAAGATTACTGGAGAATGTTAAAAACCCTAACCCTAATCCTAGCCCTAACCCTAACTGGAGAGTTGTAAAATTTTATCTAATGAAAATGCTTGAAATTGACTCTAATCTGCATTTTAAATTGGAAACTCCCACTTGGACTTTGACCCTCTTTCATCATTCAGTTGACTAAAATATCATGCAGAATTTTTTTTTTGGCACTTAAATGCTAAAGGAAGCGAGGAATTTGTGTAATTTAGTCCTTGAATCAAAAACTTTTGATCCAGGAAAGATTACCAGAGAAGTGTGATTTTTTTTTCTCCAGTGACAATGCTTGAAATTGACTCTAATCTGCATTTTAAATTGGAAACTCACACTTGGACTTTGACCCTCTTTCATCATTCAGTTGACTAAAATATCATGCAGAATTTTTTTTTACACTTAAATGCTAAAGTAAGCGAGGAATTTAATCCTTGAATCAAAAGAATTAGGTCCAGAAAAGATTACTGGAGAATGTTAAAAACCCTAACCCTAATCCTAGCCCTAACCCTAACTGGAGAGTTGTAAAATTTTATCTATTGGAAATGCTTGAAATTGACTCTAATCTGCATTTTAAATTGGAAACTCCCACTTGGACTTTGACCCTCTTTCATCATTCAGTTGACTAAAATATCATGCAGAATTTTTTTTTTGGCACTTAAATGCTAAAGGAAGCGAGGAATTTGTGTAATTTAGTCCTTGATTCAAAAACTTTTGATCCAGGAATGATTACCAGAGAAGTGTGATTTTTTTTTCTCCAATGACAATGCTTGAAATTGACTCTAATCTGCATTTTAAATTGGAAACTCCCACTTGGACTTTGACCCTCTTTCATCATTCAGTTGACTAAAATATCGTGCAGAATTTTTTTTTGACATTAAATGCTAAAGGAAGCGAGGAATTTAATCCTTGAATCAAAAGAATTAGGTCCAGAAAAGATTACTGGAGAATGTTAAAAACCCTAACCCTAATCCTAGCCCTAACCCTAACTGGAGAGTTGTAAAATTTTATCTAATGAAAATGCTTGAAATTGACTCTAATCTGCATTTTAAATTGGAAACTCCCACTTGGACTTTGACCCTCTTTCATCATTCAGTTGACTAAAATATCATGCAGAATTTTTTTTTTGGCACTTAAATGCTAAAGGAAGCGAGGAATTTGTGTAATTTAGTCCTTGAATCAAAAACTTTTGATCCAGGAAAGATTACCAGAGAAGTGTGATTTTTTTTTCTCCAATGACAATGCTTGAAATTGACTCTAATCTGCATTTTAAATTGGAAACTCTCACTTGGACTTTGACCCTCTTTCATCATTCAGTTGACTAAAATATCATGCATAATTTTTTTTTTACACTTAAATGCTAAAGTAAGCGAGGAATTTAATCCTTGAATCAAAAGAATTAGGTCCAGAAAAGATTACTGGAGAATTGTAAAAACCCTAACCCTAATCCTAGCCCTAACTCTAACTGGAGAGTTGTAAAATTTTATCTAATGAAAATGCTTGAAATTGACTCTAATCTGCATTTTAAATTGGAAACTCCCACTTGGACTTTGACCCTCTTTCATCATTCAGTTGACTAAAATATCATGCAGAATTTTTTTTTGGCACTTAAATGCTAAAGGAAGCGAGGAATTTGTGTAATTTAGTCCTTGAATCAAAAACTTTTGATCCAGGAAAGATTACCAGAGAAGTGTGATTTTTTTTTCTCCAGTGACAATGCTTGAAATTGACTCTAATCTGCATTTTAAATTGGAAACTCTCACTTGGACTTTGACCCTCTTTCATCATTCAGTTGACTAAAATATCATGCAGAATCTTTTTTTACACTTAAATGCTAAAGTAAGCGAGGAATTTCATCCTTGAATCAAAAGAATTAGGTCCAGAAAAGATTACTGGAGAATGTTAAAAACCCTAACCCTAATCCTAGCCCTAACCCTAACTGGAGAGTTGTAAAATTTTATCTAATGAAAATGCTTGAAATTGACTCTAATCTGCATTTTAAATTGGAAACTCCCACTTGGACTTTGACCCTCTTTCATCATTCAGTTGACTAAAATATCGTGCAGAATTTTTTTTTGACATTAAATGCTAAAGGAAGCGAGGAATTTAATCCTTGAATCAAAAGAATTAGGTCCAGAAAAGATTACTGGAGGATGTTAAAAACCCTAACCCTAATCCTAGCCCTAACCCTAACCGGAGAGTTGTAAAATTTTATCTAATGAAAATGCTTGAAATTGACTCTAATCTGCATATTAAATTGGAAACTCTCACTTGGACTTTGACCCTCTTTCATCATTCAGTTGACTAAAATATCGTGCAGAATTTTTTTTTGACATTAAATGCTAAAGGAAGCGAGGAATTTAATCCTTGAATCAAAAGAATTAGGTCCAGAAAAGATTACTGGAGAATGTTAAAAACCCTAACCCTAGTCCTAGCCCTAACCCTAACCGGAGAGTTGTAAAATTTTATCTAATGAAAATGCTTGAAATTGACTCTAATCTGCATTTTAAATTGGAAACTCTCACTTGGACTTTGACCCTCTTTCATCATTCAGTTGACTAAAATATCATGCAGAATTTTTTTTTTGGCACTTAAATGCTAAAGGAAGCGAGGAATTTGTGTAATTTAGTCCTTGAATCAAAAACTTTTGATCCAGGAAAGATTACCAGAGAAGTGTGATTTTTTTTTCTCCAATGACAATGCTTGAAATTGACTCTAATCTGCATTTTAAATTGGAAACTCTCACTTGGACTTTGACCCTCTTTCATCATTCAGTTGACTAAAATATCATGCAGAATTTTTTTTTTACACTTAAATGCTAAAGTAAGCGAGGAATTTAATCCTTGAATCAAAAGAATTAGGTCCAGAAAAGATTACTGGAGAATTGTAAAAACCCTAACCCTAATCCTAGCCCTAACCCTAACTGGAGAGTTGTAAAATTTTATCTAATGAAAATGCTTGAAATTGACTCTAATCTGCATTTTAAATTGGAAACTCCCACTTGGACTTTGACCCTCTTTCATCATTCAGTTGACTAAAATATCGTGCAGAATTTTTTTTTGACATTAAATGCTAAAGGAAGCGAAGAATTTAATCCTTGAATCAAAAGAATTAGGTCCAGAAAAGATTACTGGAGAATTGTAAAAACCCTAACCCTAATCCTAGCCCTAACCCTAACTGGAGAGTTGTAAAATTTTATCTAATGAAAATGCTTGAAATTGACTCTAATCTGCATTTTAAATTGGAAACTCCCACTTGGACTTTGACCCTCTTTCATCATTCAGTTGACTAAAATATTATGCAGAATTTTTTTTTTGGCACTTAAATGCTAAAGGAAGCGAGGAATTTGTGTAATTTAGTCCTTGAATCAAAACCTTTTGATCCAGGAAAGATTACCAGAGAAGTGTGATTTTTTTTTCTCCAGTGACAATGCTTGAAATTGACTCTAATCTGCATTTTAAATTGGAAACTCTCACTTGGACTTTGACCCTCTTTCATCATTCAGTTGACTAAAATATCATGCAGAATTTTTTTTTACACTTAAATGCTAAAGTAAGCGAGGAATTTAATCCTTGAATCAAAAGAATTAGGTCCAGAAAAGATTACTGGAGAATGTTAAAAACCCTAACCCTAATCCTAGCCCTAACCCTAACTGGAGAGTTGTAAAATTTTATCTAATGAAAATGCTTGAAATTGACTCTAATCTGCATTTTAAATTGGAAACTCCCACTTGGACTTTGACCCTCTTTCATCATTCAGTTGACTAAAATATCGTGCAGAATTTTTTTTTGACATTAAATGCTAAAGGAAGCGAGGAATTTAATCCTTGAATCAAAAGAATTAGGTCCAGAAAAGATTACTGGAGAATGTTAAAAACCCTAACCCTAATCCTAGCCCTAACCCTAACCGGAGAGTTGTAAAATTTTATCTAATGAAAATGCTTGAAATTGACTCTAATCTGCATATTAAATTGGAAACTCTCACTTGGACTTTGACCCTCTTTCATCATTCAGTTGACTAAAATATCGTGCAGAATTTTTTTTTGACATTAAATGCTAAAGGAAGCGAGGAATTTAATCCTTGAATCAAAAGAATTAGGTCCAGAAAAGATTACTGGAGAATGTTAAAAACCCTAACCCTAGTCCTAGCCCTAACCCTAACCGGAGAGTTGTAAAATTTTATCTAATGAAAATGCTTGAAATTGACTGTAATCTGCATTTTAAATTGGAAACTCCCACTTGGACTTTGACCCTCTTTCATCATTCAGTTAACTAAAATGTCATGCAGAATTTTTTTTTGACACTTAAATGCTAAATGAAGCGAGGAATTTGTGTAATTTAGTCCTTGAATCAAAAACTTTTGATCCAGGAAAGATTACCAGAGAAGTGTGATTTATTTTCTCCAATGACAATGCTTGAAATTGACTCTAATCTGCATATTAAATTGGAAACTCCCACTTGGACTTTGACCCTCTTTCATCATTCAGTTGACTAAAATATCATGCAGAATTTTTTTTAGACATTAAATGCTAAAGGAAGCGAGGAATTTAATCCTTGAATCAAAAGAATTAGGTCCAGAAAAGATTACTGGAGAATGTTAAAAACCCTAACCCTAATCCTAGCCCTAACCCTAACCGGAGAGTTGTAAAATTTTATCTAATGAAAATGCTTGAAATTGAGTCTAATCTGCATTTTAAATTGGAAACTCTCACTTGGACTTTGACCCTCTTTCATCATTCAGTTGACTAAAATATCATGCAGAATTTTTTTTTGACACTTAAATGCTAAAGTAAGCGAGGAATTTAATCCTTGAATCAAAAGAATTAGGTCCAGAAAAGATTACTGGAGAATGTTAAAAACCCTAACCTTAATCCTAGCCCTAACCCTAACCGGAGAGTTGTAAAATTTTATCTAATGAAAATGCTTGAAATTGACTCTAATCTGCATTTTAAATTGGAAACTCCCACTTGGACTTTGACCCTCTTTCATCATTCAGTTAACTAAAATGTCATGCAGAATTTTTTTTTGACACTTAAATGCTAAATGAAGCGAGGAATTTGTGTAATTTAGTCCTTGAATCAAAAACTTTTGATCCAGGAAAGATTACCAGAGAAGTGTGATTTATTTTCTCCAATGACAATGCTTGAAATTGACTCTAATCTGCATATTAAATTGGAAACTCCCACTTGGACTTTGACCCTCTTTCATCATTCAGTTGACTAAAATATCATGCAGAATTTTTTTTTCACATTAAATGCTAAAGGAAGCGAGGAATTTAATCCTTGAATCAAAAGAATTAGGTCCAGAAAAGATTACTGGAGAATGTTAAAAACCCTAACCCTAATCCTAGCCCTAACCCTAACCGGAGAGTTGTAAAATTTTATCTAATGAAAATGCTTGAAATTGAGTCTAATCTGCATTTTAAATTGGAAACTCTCACTTGGACTTTGACCCTCTTTCATCATTCAGTTGACTAAAATATCATGCAGAATTTTTTTTTGACACTTAAATGCTAAAGTAAGTGAGTATTTAATCCTTGAATCAAAAGAATAAGGTCCAGAAAAGATTACTGGAGAATGTTAAAAACCCTAACCCTAATCCTAGCCCTAACCCTAACCGGAGAGTTGTAAAATTTTATCTAATGAAAATGCTTGAAATTGACTCTAATCTGCATTTTAAATTGGAAACTCCCACTTGGACTTTGACCCTCTTTCATCATTCAGTTGACTAAAATATCATGCAGAATTTTTTTTTGACACTTAAATGCTAAAGGAAGCGAGGAATTTGTGTAATTTAGTCCTTGAATCAAAAACTTTTGAACCAGGAAAGATTACCAGAGAAGTGTGATTTATTTTCTCCAATGACAATGCTTGAAATTGACTCTAATCTGCATATTAAATTGGAAACTCCCACTTGGACTTTGACCCTCTTTCATCATTCAGTTGACTAAAATATCATGCAGAATTTTTTTTTGACACTTAAATGCTAAAGTAAGCGAGGAATTTAATCCTTGAATCAAAAGAATTAGGTCCAGAAAAGATTACTGGAGAATGTTAAAAACCCTAACCCTAATCCTAGCCCTAACCCTAACTGGAGAGTTGTAAAATTTTATCTAATGGAAATGCTTGAAATTGACTCTAATCTGCATTTTAAATTGGGAACTCCCACTTGGACTTTGACCCTCTTTCATCATTCAGTTGACTAAAATATCATGCAGAATTTTTTTTTTGGCACTTAAATGCTAAAGGAAGCGAGGAATTTTTGTAATTTAGTCCTTGATTCAAAAACTTTTGATCCAGGAAAGATTACCAGAGAAGTGTGATTTTTTTTTCTCCAATGACAATGCTTGAAATTGACTCTAATCTGCATTTTAAATTGGAAACTCCCACTTGGACTTTGACCCTCTTTCATCATTCAGTTGACTAAAACATCATGCAGAATTTTTTTTGACATTAAATGCTAAAGGAAGCGAGGAATTTAATCCTTGAATCAAAAGAATTAGGTCTAGAAAAGATTACTGGAGAATGTTAAAAACCCTAACCCTAATCCTAGCCCTAACCCTAACCGGAGAGTTGTAAAATTTTATCTAATGAAAATGCTTGAAATTGACTCTAATCTGCATTTTAAATTGGAAACTCCCACTTGGACTTTGACCCTCTTTCATCATTTAGTTGACTAAAATATCATGCAGAATTTTTTTTTTGGCACTTAAATGCTAAAGGAAGCGAGGAATTTGTGTAATTTAGTCCTTGAATCAAAAACTTTTGATCCAGGAAATACCAGAGAAGTGTGATTTTTTTTTCTCCAATGACAATGCTTGAAATTGACTCTAATCTGCATTTTAAATTGGAAACTCTCACTTGGACTTTGACCCTCTTTCATCATTCAGTTGACTAAAATATCATGCAGAATTTTTTTTTACACTTAAATGCTAAAGTAAGCGAGGAATTTAATCCTTGAATCAAAAGAATTAGGTCCAGAAAAGATTACTGGAGAATTGTAAAAACCCTAACCCTAATCCTAGCCCTAACCCTAACTGGAGAGTTGTAAAATTTTATCTAATGAAAATGCTTGAAATTGACTCTAATCTGCATTTTAAATTGGAAACTCCCACTTGGACTTTGACCCTCTTTCATCATTCAGTTGACTAAAATATCATGCAGAATTTTTTTTTGGCACTTAAATGCTAAAGGAAGCGAGGAATTTGTGTAATTTAGTCCTTGAATCAAAAACTTTTGATCCAGGAAAGATTACCAGAGGAGTGTGATTTTTTTTTTCTCCAGTGACAATGCTTGAAATTGACTCTAATCTGCATTTTAAATTGGAAACTCTCACTTGGACTTTGACCCTCTTTCATCATTCAGTTGACTAAAATATCATGCAGAATTTTTTTTTACACTTAAATGCTAAAGGAAGCGAGGAATTTAATCCTTGAATCAAAAGAATTAGGTCCAGAAAAGATTACTGGAGAATGTTAAAAACCCTAACCCTAATCCTAGCCCTAACCCTAACCGGAGAGTTGTAAAATTTTATCTAATGAAAACGCTTGAAATTCAGTCTAATCTGCATTTTAAATTGGAAACTCTCACTTGGACTTTGACCCTCTTTCATCATTCAGTTGACTAAAATATCATGCATAATTTTTTTTTGACACTTAAATGCTAAAGTAAGCGAGGAATTTAATCCTTGAATCAAAAGAATTAGGTCCAGAAAAGATTACTGGAGAATGTTAAAAACACTAACCCTAATCCTAGCCCTAACCCTAACTGGAGAGTTGTAAAATTTTATCTAATGGAAATGCTTGAAATTGACTCTAATCTGCATTTTAAATTGGAAACTCCCACTTGGACTTTGACCCTCTTTCATCATTCAGTTGACTAAAATATCATGCAGAATTTTTTTTTTTGGCACTTAAATGCTAAAGGAAGCGAGGAATTTGTGTAATTTAGTCCTTGAATCAAAAACTTTTGATCCAGGAAAGATTACCAGAGAAGTGTGGTTTTTTTCTCCAATGACAATGCTTGAAATTGACTCTAATCTGCATTTTAAATTGGAAACTCCCACTTGGACTTTGACCCTCTTTCATCATTCAGTTGACTAAAATATCGTGCAGAATTTTTTTTAGACATTAAATGCTAAAGGAAGCGAGGAATTTAATCCTTGAATCAAAAGAATTAGGCCCAGAAAAGATTACTGGAGAATGTTAAAAACCCTAACCCTAATCCTAGCCCTAACCCTAACCGGAGAGTTGTAAAATTTTATCTAATGAAAATGCTTGAAATTGAGTCTAATCTGCATTTTAAATTGGAAACTCTCACTTGGACTTTGACCCTCTTTCATCATTCAGTTGACTAAAATATCATGCAGAATTTTTTTTTGACACTTAAATGCTAAAGTAAGCGAGGAATTTAATCCTTGAATCAAAAGAATTAGGTCCAGAAAAGATTACTGGAGAATGTTAAAAACCCTAACCTTAATCCTAGCCCTAACCCTAACCGGAGAGTTGTAAAATTTTATCTAATGAAAATGCTTGAAATTGACTCTAATCTGCATTTTAAATTGGAAACTCCCACTTGGACTTTGACCCTCTTTCATCATTCAGTTAACTAAAATGTCATGCAGAATTTTTTTTTGACACTTAAATGCTAAATGAAGCGAGGAATTTGTGTAATTTAGTCCTTGAATCAAAAACTTTTGATCCAGGAAAGATTACCAGAGAAGTGTGATTTATTTTCTCCAATGACAATGCTTGAAATTGACTCTAATCTGCATATTAAATTGGAAACTCCCACTTGGACTTTGACCCTCTTTCATCATTCAGTTGACTAAAATATCATGCAGAATTTTTTTTTCACATTAAATGCTAAAGGAAGCGAGGAATTTAATCCTTGAATCAAAAGAATTAGGTCCAGAAAAGATTACTGGAGAATGTTAAAAACCCTAACCCTAATCCTAGCCCTAACCCTAACCGGAGAGTTGTAAAATTTTATCTAATGAAAATGCTTGAAATTGAGTCTAATCTGCATTTTAAATTGGAAACTCTCACTTGGACTTTGACCCTCTTTCATCATTCAGTTGACTAAAATATCATGCAGAATTTTTTTTTGACACTTAAATGCTAAAGTAAGTGAGTATTTAATCCTTGAATCAAAAGAATAAGGTCCAGAAAAGATTACTGGAGAATGTTAAAAACCCTAACCCTAATCCTAGCCCTAACCCTAACCGGAGAGTTGTAAAATTTTATCTAATGAAAATGCTTGAAATTGACTCTAATCTGCATTTTAAATTGGAAACTCCCACTTGGACTTTGACCCTCTTTCATCATTCAGTTGACTAAAATATCATGCAGAATTTTTTTTTGACACTTAAATGCTAAAGGAAGCGAGGAATTTGTGTAATTTAGTCCTTGAATCAAAAACTTTTGAACCAGGAAAGATTACCAGAGAAGTGTGATTTATTTTCTCCAATGACAATGCTTGAAATTGACTCTAATCTGCATATTAAATTGGAAACTCCCACTTGGACTTTGACCCTCTTTCATCATTCAGTTGACTAAAATATCATGCAGAATTTTTTTTTGACACTTAAATGCTAAAGTAAGCGAGGAATTTAATCCTTGAATCAAAAGAATTAGGTCCAGAAAAGATTACTGGAGAATGTTAAAAACCCTAACCCTAATCCTAGCCCTAACCATAACTGGAGAGTTGTAAAATTTTATCTAATGGAAATGCTTGAAATTGACTCTAATCTGCATTTTAAATTGGGAACTCCCACTTGGACTTTGACCCTCTTTCATCATTCAGTTGACTAAAATATCATGCAGAATTTTTTTTTTGGCACTTAAATGCTAAAGGAAGCGAGGAATTTTTGTAATTTAGTCCTTGATTCAAAAACTTTTGATCCAGGAAAGATTACCAGAGAAGTGTGATTTTTTTTTCTCCAATGACAATGCTTGAAATTGACTCTAATCTGCATATTAAATTGGAAACTCTCACTTGGACTTTGACCCTCTTTCATCATTCAGTTGACTAAAATATCGTGCAGAATTTTTTTTTGACATTAAATGCTAAAGGAAGCGAGGAATTTAATCCTTGAATCAAAAGAATTAGGTCCAGAAAAGATTACTGGAGAATGTTAAAAACCCTAACCCTAGTCCTAGCCCTAACCTTAACCGGAGAGTTGTAAAATTTTATCTAATGAAAATGCTTGAAATTGACTCTAATCTGCATTTTAAATTGGAAACTCTCACTTGGACTTTGACCCTCTTTCATCATTCAGTTGACTAAAATATCATGCAGAATTTTTTTTTGGCACTTAAATGCTAAAGGAAGCGAGGAATTTGTGTAATTTAGTCCTTGATTCAAAAACTTTTGATCCAGGAAAGATTACCAGAGAAGTGTGATTTTTTTTTCTCCAATGACAATGCTTGAAATTGACTCTAATCTGCATTTTAAATTGGAAACTCCCACTTGGACTTTGACCCTCTTTCATCATTCAGTTGACTAAAACATCATGCAGAATTTTTTTTGACATTAAATGCTAAAGGAAGCGAGGAATTTAATCCTTGAATCAAAAGAATTAGGTCTAGAAAAGATTACTGGAGAATGTTAAAAACCCTAACCCTAATCCTAGCCCTAACCCTAACCGGAGAGTTGTAAAATTTTATCTAATGAAAATGCTTGAAATTGACTCTAATCTGCATTTTAAATTGGAAACTCCCACTTGGACTTTGACCCTCTTTCATCATTTAGTTGACTAAAATATCATGCAGAATTTTTTTTTTGGCACTTAAATGCTAAAGGAAGCGAGGAATTTGTGTAATTTAGTCCTTGAATCAAAAACTTTTGATCCAGGAAATACCAGAGAAGTGTGATTTTTTTTTCTCCAATGACAATGCTTGAAATTGACTCTAATCTGCATTTTAAATTGGAAACTCTCACTTGGACTTTGACCCTCTTTCATCATTCAGTTGACTAAAATATCATGCAGAATTTTTTTTTACACTTAAATGCTAAAGTAAGCGAGGAATTTAATCCTTGAATCAAAAGAATTAGGTCCAGAAAAGATTACTGGAGAATTGTAAAAACCCTAACCCTAATCCTAGCCCTAACCCTAACTGGAGAGTTGTAAAATTTTATCTAATGAAAATGCTTGAAATTGACTCTAATCTGCATTTTAAATTGGAAACTCCCACTTGGACTTTGACCCTCTTTCATCATTCAGTTGACTAAAATATCATGCAGAATTTTTTTTTGGCACTTAAATGCTAAAGGAATCGAGGAATTTGTGTAATTTAGTCCTTGAATCAAAAACTTTTGATCCAGGAAAGATTACCAGAGGAGTGTGATTTTTTTTTTCTCCAGTGACAATGCTTGAAATTGACTCTAATCTGCATTTTAAATTGGAAACTCTCACTTGGACTTTGACCCTCTTTCATCATTCAGTTGACTAAAATATCATGCAGAATTTTTTTTTACACTTAAATGCTAAAGGAAGCGAGGAATTTAATCCTTGAATCAAAAGAATTAGGTCCAGAAAAGATTACTGGAGAATGTTAAAAACCCTAACCCTAATCCTAGCCCTAACCCTAACCGGAGAGTTGTAAAATTTTATCTAATGAAAACGCTTGAAATTCAGTCTAATCTGCATTTTAAATTGGAAACTCTCACTTGGACTTTGACCCTCTTTCATCATTCAGTTGACTAAAATATCATGCATAATTTTTTTTTGACACTTAAATGCTAAAGTAAGCGAGGAATTTAATCCTTGAATCAAAAGAATTAGGTCCAGAAAAGATTACTGGAGAATGTTAAAAACACTAACCCTAATCCTAGCCCTAACCCTAACTGGAGAGTTGTAAAATTTTATCTAATGGAAATGCTTGAAATTGACTCTAATCTGCATTTTAAATTGGAAACTCCCACTTGGACTTTGACCCTCTTTCATCATTCAGTTGACTAAAATATCATGCAGAATTTTTTTTTTTGGCACTTAAATGCTAAAGGAAGCGAGGAATTTGTGTAATTTAGTCCTTGAATCAAAAACTTTTGATCCAGGAAAGATTACCAGAGAAGTGTGGTTTTTTTCTCCAATGACAATGCTTGAAATTGACTCTAATCTGCATTTTAAATTGGAAACTCCCACTTGGACTTTGACCCTCTTTCATCATTCAGTTGACTAAAATATCGTGCAGAATTTTTTTTTGACATTAAATGCTAAAGGAAGCGAGGAATTTAATCCTTGAATCAAAAGAATTAGGTCCAGAAAAGATTACTGGAGAATGTTAAAAACCCTAACCCTAATCCTAGCCCTAACCCTAACTGGAGAGTTGTAAAATTTTATCTAATGAAAATGCTTGAAATTGACTCTAATCTGCATTTTAAATTGGAAACTCCCACTTGGACTTTGACCCTCTTTCATCATTCAGATGACTAAAATATCATGCAGAATTTTTTTTTTGGCACTTAAATGCTAAAGGAAGCAAGGAATTTGTGTAATTTAGTCCTTGAATCAAAAACTTTTGATCCAGGAAAGATTACCAGAGAAGTGTGATTTTTTTTTCTCCAATGACAATGCTTGAAATTGACTCTAATCTGCATTTTAAATTGGAAACTCTCACTTGGACTTTGACCCTCTTTCATCATTCAGTTGACTAAAATATCATGCATAATTTTTTTTTTACACTTAAATGCTAAAGTAAGCGAGGAATTTAATCCTTGAATCAAAAGAATTAGGTCCAGAAAAGATTACTGGAGAATTGTAAAAACCCTAACCCTAATCCTAGCCCTAACCCTAACTGGAGAGTTGTAAAATTTTATCTAATGAAAATGCTTGAAATTGACTCTAATCTGCATTTTAAATTGGAAACTCCCACTTGGACTTTGACCCTCTTTCATCATTCAGTTGACTAAAATATCATGCAGAATTTTTTTTTTTGGCACTTAAATGCTAAAGGAAGCGAGGAATTTGTGTAATTTAGTCCTTGAATCAAAAACTTTTGATCCAGGAAAGATTACCAGAGAAGTGTGATTTTTTTTTCTCCAGTGACAATGCTTGAAATTGACTCTAATCTGCATTTTAAATTGGAAACTCTCACTTGGACTTTGACCCTCTTTCATCATTCAGTTGACTAAAATATCATGCAGAATTTTTTTTTACACTTAAATGCTAAAGTAAGCGAGGAATTTAATCCTTGAATCAAAAGAATTAGGTCCAGAAAAGATTACTGGAGAATGTTAAAAACCCTAACCCTAATCCTAGCCCTAACCCTAACTGGAGAGTTGTAAAATTTTATCTAATGGAAATGCTTGAAATTGACTCTAATCTGCATTTTAAATTGGAAACTCCCACTTGGACTTTGACCCTCTTTCATCATTCAGTTGACTAAAATATCATGCAGAATTTTTTTTTTGGCACTTAAATGCTAAAGGAAGCGAGGAATTTGTGTAATTTAGTCCTTGAATCAAAAACTTTTGATCCAGGAAAGATTACCAGAGAAGTGTGATTTTTTTTTCTCCAATGACAATGCTTGAAATTGACTCTAATCTGCATTTTAAATTGGAAACTCTCACTTGGACTTTGACCCTCTTTCATCATTCAGTTGACTAAAATATCATGCAGAATTTTTTTTTACACTTAAATGCTAAAGTAAGCGAGGAATTTAATCCTTGAATCAAAAGAATTAGGTCCAGAAAAGATTACTGGAGAATGTTAAAAACCCTAACCCTAATCCTAGCCCTAACCCTAACTGGAGAGTTGTAAAATTTTATCTAATGAAAATGCTTGAAATTGACTCTAATCTGCATTTTAAATTGGAAACTCCCACTTGGACTTTGACCCTCTTTCATCATTCAGTTGACTAAAATATCGTGCAGAATTTTTTTTTGACATTAAATGCTAAAGGAAGCGAGGAATTTAATCCTTGAATCAAAAGAATTAGGTCCAGAAAAGATTACTGGAGAATGTTAAAAACCCTAACCCTAATCCTAGCCCTAACCCTAACCGGAGAGTTGTAAAATTTTATCTAATGAAAATGCTTGAAATTGACTGTAATCTGCATATTAAATTGGAAACTCTCACTTGGACTTTGACCCTCTTTCATCATTCAGTTGACTAAAATATCGTGCAGAATTTTTTTTTGACATTAAATGTTAAAGGAAGCGAGGAATTTAATCCTTGAATCAAAAGAATTAGGTCCAGAAAAGATTACTGGAGAATGTTAAAAACCCTAACCCTAGTCCTAGCCCTAACCCTAACCGGAGAGTTGTAAAATTTTATCTAATGAAAATGCTTGAAATTGACTCTAATCTGCATTTTAAATTGGAAACTCCCACTTGGACTTTGACCCTCTTTCATCATTCAGTTGACTAAAATATCGTGCAGAATTTTTTTTTGACATTAAATGCTAAAGGAAGCGAGGAATTTAATCCTTGAATCAAAAGAATTAGGTCCAGAAAAGATTACTGGAGAATGTTAAAAACCCTAACCCTAATCCTAGCCCTAACCCTAACCGGAGAGTTGTAAAATTTTATCTAATGAAAATGCTTGAAATTGACTCTAATCTGCATTTTAAATTGGAAACTCTCACTTGGACTTTGACCCTCTTTCATCATTCAGTTGACTAAAATATCGTGCAGAATTTTTTTTTGACATTAAATGCTAAAGGAAGCGAGGAATTTAATCCTTGAATCAAAAGAATTAGGTCCAGAAAAGATTACTGGAGAATGTTAAAAACCCTAACCCTAGTCCTAGCCCTAACCCTAACCGGAGAGTTGTAAAATTTTATCTAATGAAAATGCTTGAAATTGACTCTAATCTGCATTTTAAATTGGAAACTCTCACTTGGACTTTGACCCTCTTTCATCATTCAGTTGACTAAAATATCATGCAGAATTTTTTTTTTGGCACTTAAATGCTAAAGGAAGCGAGGAATTTGTGTAATTTAGTCCTTGAATCAAAAACTTTTGATCCAGGAAAGATTACCAGAGAAGTGTGATTTTTTTTTCTCCAATGACAATGCTTGAAATTGACTCTAATCTGCATTTTAAATTGGAAACTCTCACTTGGACTTTGACCCTCTTTCATCATTCAGTTGACTAAAATATCATGCAGAATTTTTTTTTTACACTTAAATGCTAAAGTAAGCGAGGAATTTAATCCTTGAATCAAAAGAATTAGGTCCAGAAAAGATTACTGGAGAATTGTAAAAACCCTAACCCTAATCCTAGCCCTAACCCTAACTGGAGAGTTGTAAAATTTTATCTAATGAAAATGCTTGTAATTGACTCTAATCTGCATTTTAAATTGGAAACTCCCACTTGGACTTTGACCCTCTTTCATCATTCAGTTGACTAAAATATCGTGCAGAATTTTTTTTTGACATTAAATGCTAAAGGAAGCGAGGAATTTAATCCTTGAATCAAAAGAATTAGGTCCAGAAAAGATTACTGGAGAATTGTAAAAACCCTAACCCTAATCCTAGCCCTAACCCTAACTGGAGAGTTGTAAAATTTTATCTAATGAAAATGCTTGAAATTGACTCTAATCTGCATTTTAAATTGGAAACTCCCACTTGGACTTTGACCCTCTTTCATCATTCAGTTGACTAAAATATTATGCAGAATTTTTTTTTGGCACTTAAATGCTAAAGGAAGCGAGGAATTTGTGTAATTTAGTCCTTGAATCAAAAACTTTTGATCCAGGAAAGATTACCAGAGAAGTGTGATTTTTTTTTCTCCAGTGACAATGCTTGAAATTGACTCTAATCTGCATTTTAAATTGGAAACTCTCACTTGGACTTTGACCCTCTTTCATCATTCATTTGACTAAAATATCATGCAGAATTTTTTTTACACTTAAATGCTAAAGTAAGCGAGGAATTTAATCCTTGAATCAAAAGAATTAGGTCCAGAAAAGATTACTGGAGAATGTTAAAAACCCTAACCCTAATCCTAGCCCTAACCCTAACTGGAGAGTTGTAAAATTTTATCTAATGAAAATGCTTGAAATTGACTCTAATCTGCATTTTAAATTGGAAACTCCCACTTGGACTTTGACCCTCTTTCATCATTCAGTTGACTAAAATATCGTGCAGAATTTTTTTTTGACATTAAATGCTAAAGGAAGCGAGGAATTTAATCCTTGAATCAAAAGAATTAGGTCCAGAAAAGATTACTGGAGAATGTTAAAAACCCTAACCCTAATCCTAGCCCTAACCCTAACCGGAGAGTTGTAAAATTTTATCTAATGAAAATGCTTGAAATTGACTCTAATCTGCATATTAAATTGGAAACTCTCACTTGGACTTTGACCCTCTTTCATCATTCAGTTGACTAAAATATCGTGCAGAATTTTTTTTTGACATTAAATGCTAAAGGAAGCGAGGAATTTAATCCTTGAATCAAAAGAATTAGGTCCAGAAAAGATTACTGGAGAATGTTAAAAACCCTAACCCTAGTCCTAGCCCTAACCCTAACCGGAGAGTTGTAAAATTTTATCTAATGAAAATGCTTGAAATTGACTCTAATCTGCATTTTAAATTGGAAACTCTCACTTGGACTTTGACCCTCTTTCATCATTCAGTTGACTAAAATATCATGCAGAATTTTTTTTTTGGCACTTAAATGCTAAAGGAAGCGAGGAATTAGTGTAATTTAGTCCTTGATTCAAAAACTTTTGATCCAGGAAAGATTACCAGAGAAGTGTGATTTTTTTTTCTCCAATGACAATGCTTGAAATTGACTCTAATCTGCATTTTAAATTGGAAACTCTCACTTGGACTTTGACCCTCTTTCATCATTCATTTGACTAAAATATCATGCAGAATTTTTTTTACACTTAAATGCTAAAGTAAGCGAGGAATTTAATCCTTGAATCAAAAGAATTAGGTCCAGAAAAGATTACTGGAGAATGTTAAAAACCCTAACCCTAATCCTAGCCCTAACCCTAACTGGAGAGTTGTAAAATTTTATCTAATGAAAATGCTTGAAATTGACTCTAATCTGCATTTTAAATTGGAAACTCCCACTTGGACTTTGACCCTCTTTCATCATTCAGTTGACTAAAATATCGTGCAGAATTTTTTTTTGACATTAAATGCTAAAGGAAGCGAGGAATTTAATCCTTGAATCAAAAGAATTAGGTCCAGAAAAGATTACTGGAGAATGTTAAAAACCCTAACCCTAATCCTAGCCCTAACCCTAACCGGAGAGTTGTAAAATTTTATCTAATGAAAATGCTTGAAATTGACTCTAATCTGCATTTTAAATTGGAAACTCCCACTTGGACTTTGACCCTCTTTCATCATTCAGTTGACTAAAATATCATGCAGAATTTTTTTTGACATTAAATGCTAAAGGAAGTGAGGAATTTAATCCTTGAATCAAAAGAATTAGGTCTAGAAAAGATTACTGGAGAATGTTAAAAACCCTAACCCTAGTCCTAGCCCTAACCCTAACCGGAGAGTTGTAAAATTTTATCTAATGAAAATGCTTGAAATTGACTCTAATCTGCATTTTAAATTGGAAACTCCCACTTTGACTTTGACCCTCTTTCATCATTCAGTTGACTAAAACAACATGCAGAATTTTTTTTGACACTTAAATGCTAAAGCAAGCGAGGATTTAATCCTTGAATCAAAAGAATTAGGTCCAGAAAAGATTACTGGAGAATGTTAAAAACCCTAACCCTAATCCTAGCCATAACCCTAACCGGAAAGTTGTAAAATTTTATCTAATGAAAATGCTTGAAATTGACTCCAATCTGCATTTTAAATTGGAAACTCCCACTTGGACTTTGACCTTCTTTCATCATTCAGTTGACTAAAATATCATGCAGAATTTTTTTTTGACACTTAATTCTTAAAGGAAGCGAGGAATTTGTGTAATTTAGTCCTTGAATCAAAAACTTTTGATCCAGGAAAGATTTCCAGAGAAGTGTGATTTTTTTTTCTCCAATGACAATGCTTGAAATCGACTCTAATCTGCATTTTAAATTGCAAACTCTCACTTGGACTTTGACCCTCTTTCATCATTCAGTTGACTAAAATATCATGCAGAATTTTTTTTGACACTTAAATGCTAAAGGAAGCGAGGAATTTAATCCTTGAATCAAAAGAATTAGGTCCAGAAAAGATTACTGGAGAATGTTAAAAACCCTAACCCTAATCCTAGCCCTAACCCTAACTGGAGAGTTGTAAAATTTTATCTAATGAAAATGCTTGAAATTGACTCTAATCTGCATTTTAAATTGGAAACTCCCACTTGGACTTTGACCCTCTTTCATCATTCAGTTGACTAAAATATCGTGCAGAATTTTTTTTGACATTAAATGCTAAAGGAAGCGAGGAATTTAATCCTTGAATCAAAAGAATTAGGTCCAGAAAAGATTACTGGAGAATGTTAAAAACCCTAACCCTAGTCCTAGCCCTAACCCTAACCGGAGAGTTGTAAAATTTTATCTAATGAAAATGCTTGAAATTGACTCTAATCTGCATTTTAAATTGGAAACTCTCACTTGGACTTTGACCCTCTTTCATCATTCAGTTGACTAAAATATCATGCAGAATTTTTTTTTTGGCACTTAAATGCTAAAGGAAGCGAGGAATTTGTGTAATTTAGTCCTTGATTCAAAAACTTTTGATCCAGGAAAGATTACCAGAGAAGTGTGATTTTTTTCTCCAATGACAATGCTTGAAATTGACTCTAATCTGCATTTTATATTGGAAACTCACTTGGACTTTGACCCTCTTTCATCATTCAGTTGACTAAAATATCATGCAGAATTTTTTTTGACACTTAAATGCTAAAGGAAGCGAGGAATTTAATCCTTGAATCAAAAGAATTAGGTCCAGAAAAGATTACTGGAGAATTGTAAAAACCCTAACCCTAATCCTAGCCCTAACCCTAACCGGAGAGTTGTAAAATTTTATCTAATTAAAATGCTTGAAATTGACTCTAATTTGCATTTTAAATTGGAAACTCCCACTTGGACTTTGACCTTTTTTCATCGTTCAGTTCATGAAGATATTCTGAGACAGATCATTTTTGACAAGTACATGCTAAAGAAAGTCTGTAATTTATTCCTTGAATCAAAAGAATTAGGTCCAGAAAAGAATACTGGAGAATGTTAAAAACCCTAACCCTAATCCTAGCCCTAACCCTAACCGGAGAGTTGTAAAATTTTATCTAATGAAAATGCTTGAAATTGACTCCAATCTGCATTTTAAATTGGAAACTCCCACTTGGACTTTGACCTTCTTTCATCATTCAGTTGACTAAAATATCATGCAGAATTTTTTTTTGACACTTAATTGCTAAAGGAAGCGAGGAATTTGTGTAATTTTGTCCTTGAATCAAAAACTTTTGATCCAGGAAAGATTACCAGAGAAGTGTGATTTTTTTTTCTCCAATGACAATGCTTGAAATTGACTCTAATCTGCATTTTAAATTGGAAACTCCCACTTGGACTTTGACCCTCTTTCATCATTCAGTTGACTAAAATATCATGCAGAATTTTTTTTGACATTAAATGCTAAAGGAAGTGAGGAATTTAATCCTTGAATCAAAAGAATTAGGTCTAGAAAAGATTACTGGAGAATGTTAAAAACCCTAACCCTAATCCTAGCCCTAACCCTAACCGGAGAGTTGTAAAATTTTATCTAATGAAAATGCTTGAAATTGACTCTAATCTGCATTTTAAATTGGAAACTCCCACTTTGACTTTGACCCTCTTTCATCATTCAGTTGACTAAAACAACATGCAGAATTTTTTTTGACACTTAAATGCTAAAGCAAGCGAGGATTTAATCCTTGAATCAAAAGAATTAGGTCCAGAAAAGATTACTGGAGAATGTTAAAAACCCTAACCCTAATCCTAGCCATAACCCTAACCGGAAAGTTGTAAAATTTTATCTAATGAAAATGCTTGAAATTGACTCCAATCTGCATTTTAAATTGGAAACTCCCACTTGGACTTTGACCTTCTTTCATCATTCAGTTGACTAAAATATCATGCAGAATTTTTTTTTGACACTTAATTGTTAAAGGAAGCGAGGAATTTGTGTAATTTAGTCCTTGAATCAAAAACTTTTGATCCAGGAAAGATTTCCAGAGAAGTGTGATTTTTTTTTCTCCAATGACAATGCTTGAAATCGACTCTAATCTGCATTTTAAATTGCAAACTCCCACTTGGACTTTGACCCTCTTTCATCATTCAGTTGACTAAAATATCATGCAGAATTTTTTTTGACACTTAAATGCTAAAGGAAGCGAGGATTTAATCCTTGAATCAAAAGAATTAGGTCCAGAAAAGATTACTGGAGAATTGTAAAAACCCTAACCCTAATCCTAGCCCTAACCCTAACCGGAGAGTTGTAAAATTTTATCTAATGAAAATTCTTAAAATTGACTCTAATCTGCATTTTAAATTGGAAACTCCCACTTGGACTTTGACCTTTTTTCATCGTTCAGTTCATGAAGAATTTCTGAGACAGATCATTTTTGACAAGTACGTGATAAAGAAAGTCTGTAATTTATTCCTTGAATCAAAAACTTTTGATCCAGGAAAGATTACCAGAGAAGTGTAATTTTTTTCTCCAATGACAATGCTTGAAATTGACTCTAATCTGCATTTTATATTGGAAACTCACTTGGACTTTGACCCTCTTTCATCATTCAGTTGACTAAAATATCATGCAGAATTTTTTTTGACACTTAAATGCTAAAGGAAGCGAGGAATTTAATCCTTGAATCAAAAGAATTAGGTCCAGAAAAGATTACTGGAGAATTGTAAAAACCCTAACCCTAATCCTAGCCCTAACCCTAACCGGAGAGTTGTA
>NW_026042391.1:0-82500 GCF_023856365.1 Brienomyrus brachyistius | reverse complement strand
AAGTTTTTGATTCAAGGAATAAATTACAGACTTCCTGTAGCATGTACTTGTCAAAAATGATCTGTCTCAGAATATCTTCATGAACTGAACGATGGAAAAAGGTCAAAGTCCAAGTGGGAGTTTCCAATTTAAAATGCAGATTAGAGTCAATTTTAAGAATTTTCATTAGATAAAATTTTACAACTCTCCAGTTAGGTTTAGGGCTAGGATTCGGGTTAGGGTTTTTACAATTCTCCAGTAATCTTTTCTGGACCTAATTCTTTTGATTCAAGGAATAAATCCACGCTTCCTTTAGCATTTAAGTGTCAAAAAAAATTCTGCATGATATTTTAGTCAACTGAATGATGAAAGAGGGTCAAAGTCCAAGTGGGAGTTTCCAATTTAAAATGCAGATTAGAGTCAATTTCAAGCATTGTCATTGGAGAAAAAAAATCACACTTCTCTGGTAATCTTTCCTGGATCAAAAGTTTTTGATTCAAGGAATAAATTACAGACTTTCTTTAGCATGTACTTGTCAAAAATGATCTGTCTCAGAATATCTTCATGAACTGAACGATGGAAAAAGTTCAAAGTCCAAGTGGGAGTTTCCAATTTAAAATGCAGATTAGAGTCAATTTCAAGCATTGTCATTGGAGAAAAAAAATCACACTTCTCTGCTAATCTTTCCTGGATCAAAAGTTTTTGATTCAAGGAATAAATTACAGACTTTCTTTAGCATGTACTTGTCAAAAATGATCTGTCTCAGAATATCTTCATGAACTGAATGATGAAAGAGGGTCAAAGTCCAAGTGGGAGTTTCCAATTTAAAATGCAGATTAGAGTCAATTTTAAGAATTTTCATTAGATAAAATTTTACAACTCTCCGGTTAGGGTTAGGGCTAGGATTAGGGTTAGGGTTTTTACAATTCACCAGTAATCTTTTCTGGACCTAATTCTATTGATTCAAGGATTAAATCCTCGCTTCCTTTAGCATTTAAGTTTCAAAAAAAATTCTGCATGATATTTTAGTCAACTGAATGATGAAATAGAGTCAAAGTCCAAGTGGGAGTTTCCAATATAATATGCAGATTAGAGTCCATTTCAAGCATTGTCATTGGAGAAAGAAATCACACTTCTCTGGTAATCTTTCCTGGATCAAAAGTTTTTGATTCAAGGAATAAATTACAGACTTTCTGTAGCATGTACTTGTCAAAAATGATCTGTCTCAGAATATCTTCATGAACTGAACGATGGAAAAAGGTCAAAGTCCAAGTGGGAGTTTCCAATTTAAAATGCAGATTAGAGTCAATTTTAAGAATTTTCATTAGATAAAATTTTACAACTCTCCGGTTAGGGTTAGGGCTAGGATTAGGGTTAGGGTTTTTACAATTCTCCAGTAATCTTTTCTGGACCTAATTCTTTTGATTCAAGGATTCAATTCCTCGCTTCCTTTAGCATTTAAGTGTCAAAAAAAATTCTGCACGATATTTTAGTCAACTGAATGATGAAAGAGGGTCAAAGTCAAAGTGGGAGTTTCCAATTTAAAATGCAGATTAGAGTAAATTTCAAGCATTGTTTTTGGAGAAAAAAAAATCACCCTTCACTGGTAATCTTTCCTGGATCAAAAGTTTTTGATTCAAGAACTAAATTACACACTTTCTTTAGCATGTACTTGTCAAAAATGACCTGTCTCAGAATATCTTCATGAACTGAATGATGAAAGAGGATCAAAGTCCAAGTGGGAGTTTCCAATTTAAAATGCAGATTACAGTCAATTTTAAGAATTTTCATTAGATAAAATTTTACAACTCTCCGGTTAGGGTTAGGGCTAGGATTAGGGTTAGGGTTTTTACAATTCTCCAGTAATCTTTTCTGGACCTAATTCTATTGATTCAAGGATTAAATCCTCGCTTCCTTTAGCATTTAAGTGTCAAAAAAAATTCTGCATGATATTTTAGTCAAATGAATGATGAAATAGGGTGAAAGTCCAAGTGGGAGTTTCCAATATAATATGCAGATTAGAGTCCATTTCAAGCATTGTCATTGGAGAAAAAAAATCACACTTCTCTGGTAATCTTTCCTGGATCAAAAGTTTTTGATTCAAGGAATAAATTACAGACTTTCTGTAGCATGTACTTGTCAAAAATGATCTGTCTCAGAATATCTTCATGAACTGAACGATGGAAAAAGGTCAAAGTCCAAGTGGGAGTTTCCAATTTAAAATGCAGATTAGAGTCAATTTTAAGAATTTTCATTAGATAAAATTTTACAACTCTCCGGTTAGGGTTAGGGCTAGGATTAGGGTTAGGGTTTTTACAATTCTCCAGTAATCTTTTCAGGAACTAATTGTTTTGATTCAAGGATTCAATTCCTCGCTTCCTTTAGCATTTAAGTGTCAAAAAAAATTCTGCACGATATTTTAGTCAACTGAATGATGAAAGAGGGTCAAAGTCAAAGTGGGAGTTTCCAATTTAAAATGCAGATTAGAGTCAATTTCAAGCATTTTCATTAGATAAAATTTTACAACTCTCAGGTTAGGGTTAGGGTTAGGATTAGGGTTAGGGTTTTTACAATTTTCCAGTAATCTTTTCTGGACCTAATTCTTTTGATTCAAGGAATAAATCCACGCTTCCTTTAGCATTTAAGTGTCAAAAAAAATTCTGCATGATATTTTAGTCAACTGAATGATGAAAGAGGGTCAAAGTCCAAGTGGGAGTTTCCAATTTAAAATGCAGATTAGAGTCAATTTCAAGCATTGTCATTGGAGAAAAAAAATCACACTTCTCTGGTAATCTTTCCTGGATCAAAAGTTTTTGATTCAAGGAATAAATTACAGACTTTCTTTAGCATGTACTTGTCAAAAATGATCTGTCTCAGAATATCTTCATGAACTGAACGATGGAAAAAGTTCAAAGTCCAAGTGGGAGTTTCCAATTTAAAATGCAGATTAGAGTCAATTTCAAGCATTGTCATTGGAGAAAAAAAATCACACTTCTCTGCTAATCTTTCCTGGATCAAAAGTTTTTGATTCAAGGAATAAATTACAGACTTTCTTTAGCATGTACTTGTCAAAAATGATCTGTCTCAGAATATCTTCATGAACTGAATGATGAAAGAGGGTCAAAGTCCAAGTGGGAGTTTCCAATTTAAAATGCAGATTAGAGTCAATTTTAAGAATTTTCATTAGATAAAATTTTACAACTCTCCGGTTAGAGTTAGGGCTAGGATTAGGGTTAGGGTTTTTACAATTCTCCAGTAATCTTTTCTGGACCTAATTCTATTGATTCAAGGATTCAATTCCTCGCTTCCTTTAGCATTTAAGTGTCAAAAAAAATTCTGCACGATATTTTAGTCAACTGAATGATCAAAGAGGGTCAAAGTCAAAGTGGGAGTTTCCAATTTAAAATGCAGATTTCAAGCATTGTTTTTGGAGAAAAAAAAATCACCCTTCACTGGTAATCTTTCCTGGATCAAAAGTTTTTGATTCAAGAACTAAATTACACACTTTCTTTAGCATGTACTTGTCAAAAATGATCTGTCTCAGAATATCTTCATGAACTGAATGATGAAAGAGGATCAAAGTCCAAGTGGGAGTTTCCAATTTAAAATGCAGATTACAGTCAATTTTAAGAATTTTCATTAGATAAAATTTTACAACTCTCCGGTTAGGGTTAGGGCTAGGATTAGGGTTAGGGTTTTTACAATTCTCCAGTAATCTTTTCTGGACCTAATTCTATTGATTCAAGGATTAAATCCTCGCTTCCTTTAGCATTTAAGTGTCAAAAAAAATTCTGCATGATATTTTAGTCAACTGAATGATGAAATAGGGTGAAAGTCCAAGTGGGAGTTTCCAATATAATATGCAGATTAGAGTCCATTTCAAGCATTGTCATTGGAGAAAAAAAATCACACTTCTCTGGTAATCTTTCCTGGATCAAAAGTTTTTGATTCAAGGAATAAATTACAGACTTTCTGTAGCATGTACTTGTCAAAAATGATCTGTCTCAGAATATCTTCATGAACTGAACGATGGAAAAAGGTCAAAGTCCAAGTGGGAGTTTCCAATTTAAAATGCAGATTAGAGTCAATTTTAAGAATTTTCATTAGATAAAATTTTACAACTCTCCGGTTAGGGTTAGGGCTAGGATTAGGGTTAGGGTTTTTACAATTCTCCAGTAATCTTTTCAGGACCTAATTCTTTTGATTCAAGGATTCAATTCCTCGCTTCCTTTAGCATTTAAGTGTCAAAAAAAATTCTGCACGATATTTTAGTCAACTGAATGATGAAAGAGGGTCAAAGTCAAAGTGGGAGTTTCCAATTTAAAATGCAGATTAGAGTCAATTTCAAGCATTTTCATTAGATAAAATTTTACAACTCTCAGGTTAGGGTTAGGGTTAGGATTAGGGTTAGGGTTTTTACAATTTTCCAGTAATCTTTTCTGGACCTAATTCTTTTGATTCAAGGAATAAATCCACGCTTCCTTTAGCATTTAAGTGTCAAAAAAAATTCTGCATGATATTTTAGTCAACTGAATGATGAAAGAGGGTCAAAGTCCAAGTGGGAGTTTCCAATTTAAAATGCAGATTAGAGTCAATTTCAAGCATTGTCATTGGAGAAAAAAAATCACACTTCTCTGGTAATCTTTCCTGGATCAAAAGTTTTTGATTCAAGGAATAAATTACAGACTTTCTTTAGCATGTACTTGTCAAAAATGATCTGTCTCAGAATATCTTCATGAACTGAACGATGGAAAAAGTTCAAAGTCCAAGTGGGAGTTTCCAATTTAAAATGCAGATTAGAGTCAATTTTAAGAATTTTCATTAGATAAAATTTTACAACTCTCCGGTTAGAGTTAGGGCTAGGATTAGGGTTAGGGTTTTTACAATTCTCCAGTAATCTTTTCTGGACCTAATTCTATTGATTCAAGGATTAAATCCTCGCTTCCTTTAGCATTTAAGTGTCAAAAAAAATTCTGCATGATATTTTAGTCAACTGAATGATGAAATAGAGTCAAAGTCCAAGTGGGAGTTTCCAATATAATATGCAGATTAGAGTCCATTTCAAGCATTGTCATTGGAGAAAGAAATCACACTTCTCTGGTAATCTTTCCTGGATTAAAAGTTTTTGATTCAAGGAATAAATTACAGACTTTCTGTAGCATGTACTTGTCAAAAATGATCTGTCTCAGAATATCTTCATGAACTGAATGATGGAAAAAGGTCAAAGTCCAAGTGGGAGTTTCCAATTTAAAATGCAGATTAGAGTCAATTTTAAGAATTTTCATTAGATAAAATTTTACAACTCTCCGGTTAGGGTTAGGGCTAGGATTAGGGTTAGGGTTTTTACAATTCTCCAGTAATCTTTTCAGGACCTAATTCTTTTGATTCAAGGATTCAATTCCTCACTTCCTTTAGCATTTAAGTGTCAAAAAAAATTCTGCACGATATTTTAGTCAACTGAATGATGAAAGAGGGTCAAAGTCAAAGTGGGAG
This sequence comes from Brienomyrus brachyistius, assembly GCF_023856365.1. Taxonomy (NCBI): domain Eukaryota; kingdom Metazoa; phylum Chordata; class Actinopteri; order Osteoglossiformes; family Mormyridae; genus Brienomyrus; species Brienomyrus brachyistius. The sequence goes on along the minus strand of NW_026042391.1, from coordinate 77,028 downwards.
TTTCCAATTTAAAATGCAGATTAGTGTCAATTTCAAGCATTTTCATTAGATAAAATTTTACAACTCTCAGGTTAGGGTTAGGGTTAGGATTAGGGTTAGGGTTTTTACAATTTTCCAGTAATCTTTTCTGGACCTAATTCTTTTGATTCAAGGAATAAATCCACGCTTCCTTTAGCATTTAAGTGTCAAAAAAAATTCTGCATGATATTTTAGTTAACTGAATGATGAAAGAGGGTCAAAGTCCAAGTGAGAGTTTCCAATTTAAAATGCAGATTAGAGTCAATTTCAAGCATTGTCATTGGAGAAAAAAAATCACACTTCTCTGGTAATCTTTCCTGGATCAAAAGTTTTTGATTCAAGGAATAAATTACAGACTTTCTTTAGCATGTACTTGTCAAAAATGATCTGTCTCAGAATATCTTCATGAACTGAACGATGGAAAAAGTTCAAAGTCCAAGTGGGAGTTTCCAATTTAAAATGCAGATTAGAGTCAATTTTAAGAATTTTCATTAGATAAAATTTTACAACTCTCCGGTTAGAGTTAGGGCTAGGATTAGGGTTAGGGTTTTTACAATTCTCCAGTAATCTTTTCTGGACCTAATTCTATTGATTCAAGGATTAAATCCTCGCTTCCTTTAGCATTTAAGTGTCAAAAAAAATTCTGCATGATATTTTAGTCAACTGAATGATGAAATAGAGTCAAAGTCCAAGTGGGAGTTTCCAATATAATATGCAGATTAGAGTCCATTTCAAGCATTGTCATTGGAGAAAGAAATCACACTTCTCTGGTAATCTTTCCTGGATTAAAAGTTTTTGATTCAAGGAATAAATTACAGACTTTCTGTAGCATGTACTTGTCAAAAATGATCTGTCTCAGAATATCTTCATGAACTGAATGATGGAAAAAGGTCAAAGTCCAAGTGGGAGTTTCCAATTTAAAATGCAGATTAGAGTCAATTTTAAGAATTTTCATTAGATAAAATTTTACAACTCTCCGGTTAGGGTTAGGGCTAGGATTAGGGTTAGGGTTTTTACAATTCTCCAGTAATCTTTTCAGGACCTAATTCTTTTGATTCAAGGATTCAATTCCTCGCTTCCTTTAGCATTTAAGTGTCAAAAAAAATTCTGCACGATATTTTAGTCAACTGAATGATGAAAGAGGGTCAAAGTCAAAGTGGGAGTTTCCAATTTAAAATGCAGATTAGAGTCAATTTCAAGCATTTTCATTAGATAAAATTTTACAACTCTCAGGTTAGGGTTAGGGTTAGGATTAGGGTTAGGGTTTTTACAATTTTCCAGTAATCTTTTCTGGACCTAATTCTTTTGATTCAAGGAATAAATCCACGCTTCCTTTAGCATTTAAGTGTCAAAAAAAATTCTGCATGATATTTTAGTTAACTGAATGATGAAAGAGGGTCAAAGTCCAAGTGGGAGTTTCCAATTTAAAATGCAGATTAGAGTCAATTTCAAGCATTGTCATTGGAGAAAAAAAATCACACTTCTCTGCTAATCTTTCCTGGATCAAAAGTTTTTGATTCAAGGAATAAATTACAGACTTTCTTTAGCATGTACTTGTCAAAAATGATCTGTCTCAGAATATCTTCGTGAACTGAATGATGAAAGAGGGTCAAAGTCCAAGTGGGAGTTTCCAATTTAAAATGCAGATTAGAGTCAATTTTAAGAATTTTCATTAGATAAAATTTTACAACTCTCCGGTTAGGGTTAGGGCTAGGATTAGGGTTAGGGTTTTTACAATTCTCCAGTAATCTTTTCTGGACCTAATTCTATTGATTCAAGCATTAAATCCTCGCTTCCTTTAGCATTTAAGTGTCAAAAAAAATTCTGCATGATATTTTAGTCAACTGAATGATGAAATAGAGTCAAAGTCCAAGTGGGAGTTTCCAATATAATATGCAGATTAGAGTCCATTTCAAGCATTGTCATTGGAGAAAGAAATCACACTTCTCTGGTAATCTTTCCTGGATTAAAAGTTTTTGATTCAAGGAATAAATTACAGACTTTCTGTAGCATGTACTTGTCAAAAATGATCTGTCTCAGAATATCTTCATGAACTGAACGATGGAAAAAGGTCAAAGTCCAAGTGGGAGTTTCCAATTTAAAATGCAGATTAGAGTCAATTTTAAGAATTTTCATTAGATAAAATTTTACAACTCTCCGGTTAGGGTTAGGGCTAGGATTAGGGTTAGGGTTTTTACAATTCTCCAGTAATCTTTTCTGGACCTAATTCTTTTGATTCAAGGATTCAATTCCTCGCTTCCTTTAGTATTTAAGTGTCAAAAAAAATTCTGCATGACATTTTAGTCAACTGAATGATGAAAGAGGGTCAAAGTCAAAGTGGGAGTTTCCAATTTAAAATGCAGATTAGAGTCAATTTCAAGCATTTTCATTAGATAAAATTTTACAACTCTCAGGTTAGGGTTAGGGTTAGGATTAGGGTTAGGGTTTTTACAATTCTCCAGTAATCTTTTCTGGACCTAATTCTTTTGATTCAAGGATTAAATCCTCGCTTCCTTTAGCATTTAAGTGTCAATAGAAATTCTGCATGATATTTTAGTCAACTGAATGATGAAAGAGGGTCAAAGTCCAAGTGGGAGTTTCCAATTTAAAATGCAGATTAGAGTCAATTTCAAGGATTGTCATTGGAGAAAAAAAATCACACTTCTCTGCTAATCTTTCCTGGATCAAAAGTTTTTGATTCAAGGAATAAATTACAGACTTTCTTTAGCATGTACTTGTCAAAAATGATCTGTCTCAGAATATCTTCATGAACTGAACGATGGAAAAATGTCAAAGTCCAAGTGGGAGTTTCCAATTTAAAATGCAGATTAGAGTCAATTTTAAGAATTTTCATTAGATAAAATTTTACAACTCTCCGGTTAGGGTTAGGGCTAGGATTAGGGTTAGGGTTTTTACAATTCTCCAGTAATCTTTTCTGGACCTAATTCTTTTGATTCAAGGATTCAATTCCTCGCTTCCTTTAGTATTTAAGTGTCAAAAAAAATTCTGCATGACATTTTAGTCAACTGAATGATGAAAGAGGGTCAAAGTCAAAGTGGGAGTTTCCAATTTAAAATGCAGATTAGAGTCAATTTCAAGCATTTTCATTAGATAAAATTTTACAACTCTCAGGTTAGGGTTAGGGTTAGGATTAGGGTTAGGGTTTTTACAATTCTCCAGTAATCTTTTCTGGACCTAATTCTTTTGATTCAAGGATTAAATCCTCGCTTCCTTTAGCATTTAAGTGTCAATAGAAATTCTGCATGATATTTTAGTCAACTGAATGATGAAAGAGGGTCAAAGTCCAAGTGGGAGTTTCCAATTTAAAATGCAGATTAGAGTCAATTTCAAGGATTGTCATTGGAGAAAAAAAATCACACTTCTCTGCTAATCTTTCCTGGATCAAAAGTTTTTGATTCAAGGAATAAATTACAGACTTTCTTTAGCATGTACTTGTCAAAAATGATCTGTCTCAGAATATCTTCATGAACTGAACGATGGAAAAATGTCAAAGTCCAAGTGGGAGTTTCCAATTTAAAATGCAGATTAGAGTCAATTTTAAGAATTTTCATTAGATAAAATTTTACAACTCTCCGGTTAGGGTTAGGGCTAGGATTAGGGTTAGGGTTTTTACAATTCTCCAGTAATCTTTTCTGGACCTAATTCTTTTGATTCAAGGATTCAATTCCTCGCTTCCTTTAGTATTTAAGTGTCAAAAAAAATTCTGCATGACATTTTAGTCAACTGAATGATGAAAGAGGGTCAAAGTCAAAGTGGGAGTTTCCAATTTAAAATGCAGATTAGAGTCAATTTCAAGCATTTTCATTAGATAAAATTTTACAACTCTCAGGTTAGGGTTAGGGTTAGGATTAGGGTTAGGGTTTTTACAATTCTCCAGTAATCTTTTCTGGACCTAATTCTTTTGATTCAAGGATTAAATCCTCGCTTCCTTTAGCATTTAAGTGTCAATAGAAATTCTGCATGATATTTTAGTCAACTGAATGATGAAAGAGGGTCAAAGTCCAAGTGGGAGTTTCCAATTTAAAATGCAGATTAGAGTCAATTTCAAGGATTGTCATTGGAGAAAAAAAATCACACTTCTCTGCTAATCTTTCCTGGATCAAAAGTTTTTGATTCAAGGAATAAATTACAGACTTTCTTTAGCATGTACTTGTCAAAAATGATCTGTCTCAGAATATCTTCATGAACTGAACGATGGAAAAATGTCAAAGTCCAAGTGGGAGTTTCCAATTTAAAATGCAGATTAGAGTCAATTTTAAGAATTTTCATTAGATAAAATTTTACAACTCTCCGGTTAGGGTTAGGGCTAGGATTAGGGTTAGGGTTTTTACAATTCTCCAGTAATCTTTTCAGGACCTAATTCTTTTGATTCAAGGTTTAAATTCCTCGCTTCCTTTAGCATTTAAGTGTCAAAAAAAATTCTGCATGATATTTTAGTCAACTGAATGATGAAAGAGGGTCAAAGTCCAAGTGGGAGTTTCCAATTTAAAATGCAGATTAGAGTCAATTTTAAGAATTTTCATTAGATAAAATTTTACAACTCTCCGGTTAGGGTTAGGGCTAGGATTAGGGTTAGGGTTTTTACAATTCTCCAGTAATCTTTTCAGGACCTAATTCTTTTGATTCAAGGATTAAATTCCTCGCTTCCTTTAGCATTTAAGTGTCAAAAAAAATTCTGCATGATATTTTAGTCAACTGAACGATGGAAAAAGGTCAAAGTCCAAGTGGGAGTTTCCAATTTAAAATGCAGATTAGAGTCAATTTTAAGAATTTTCATTAGATAAAATTTTACAACTCTCCGGTTAGGGTTAGGGCTAGGATTAGGGTTAGGGTTTTTACAATTCTCCAGTAATCTTTTCTGGACCTAATTCTTTTGATTCAAGGATTCAATTCCTCGCTTCCTTTAGCATTTAAGTGTCAAAAAAAATTCTGCACGATATTTTAGTCAACTGAATGATGAAAGAGGGTCAAAGTCAAAGTGGGAGTTTCCAATTTAAAATGCAGATTAGAGTAAATTTCAAGCATTGTTTTTGGAGAAAAAAAAATCACCCTTCACTGGTAATCTTTCCTGGATCAAAAGTTTTTGATTCAAGAACTAAATTACACACTTTCTTTAGCATGTACTTGTCAAAAATGATCTGTCTCAGAATATCTTCATGAACTGAATGATGAAAGAGGATCAAAGTCCAAGTGGGAGTTTCCAATTTAAAATGCAGATTACAGTCAATTTTAAGAATTTTCATTAGATAAAATTTTACAACTCTCCGGTTAGGGTTAGGGCTAGGATTAGGGTTAGGGTTTTTACAATTCTCCAGTAATCTTTTCTGGACCTAATTCTATTGATTCAAGGATTAAATCCTCGCTTCCTTTAGCATTTAAGTGTCAAAAAAAATTCTGCATGATATTTTAGTCAACTGAATGATGAAATAGGGTGAAAGTCCAAGTGGGATTTTCCAATATAATATGCAGATTAGAGTCCATTTCAAGCATTGTCATTGGAGAAAAAAAATCACACTTCTCTGGTAATCTTTCCTGGATCAAAAGTTTTTGATTCAAGGAATAAATTACAGACTTTCTGTAGCATGTACTTGTCAAAAATGATCTGTCTCAGAATATCTTCATGAACTGAACGATGGAAAAAGGTCAAAGTCCAAGTGGGAGTTTCCAATTTAAAATGCAGATTAGAGTCAATTTTAAGAATTTTCATTAGATAAAATTTTACAACTCTCCGGTTAGGGTTAGGGCTAGGATTAGGGTTAGGGTTTTTACAATTCTCCAGTAATCTTTTCAGGACCTAATTCTTTTGATTCAAGGATTAAATTCCTCGCTTCCTATAGCATTTAAGTGTCAAAAAAAATTCTGCACGATATTTTAGTCAACTGAATGATGAAAGAGGGTCAAAGTCAAAGTGGGAGTTTCCAATTTAAAATGCAGATTAGAGTCAATTTCAAGCATTTTCATTAGATAAAATTTTACAACTCTTAGGTTAGGGTTAGGGTTAGGATTAGGGTTAGGGTTTTTACAATTCTCCAGTAATCTTTTCTGGACCTAATTCTTTTGATTCAAGGAATAAATCCACGCTTCCTTTAGCATTTAAGTGTCAAAAAAAATTCTGCATGATATTTTAGTCAACTGAATGATGAAAGAGGGTCAAAGTCCAAGTGGGAGTTTCCAATTTAAAATGCAGATTAGAGTCAATTTCAAGCATTGTCATTGGAGAAAAAAAATCACACTTCTCTGGTAATCTTTCCTGGATCAAAAGTTTTTGATTCAAGGAATAAATTACAGACTTTCTTTAGCATGTACTTGTCAAAAATGATCTGTCTCAGAATATCTTCATGAACTGAACGATGGAAAAAGTTCAAAGTCCAAGTGGGAGTTTCCAATTTAAAATGCAGATTAGAGTCAATTTCAAGCATTGTCATTGGAGAAAAAAAATCACACTTCTCTGCTAATCTTTCCTGGATCAAAAGTTTTTGATTCAAGGAATAAATTACAGACTTTCTTTAGCATGTACTTGTCAAAAATGATCTATCTCAGAATATCTTCATGAACTGAATGATGAAAGAGGGTCAAAGTCCAAGTGGGAGTTTCCAATTTAAAATGCAGATTAGAGTCAATTTTAAGAATTTTCATTAGATAAAATTTTACAACTCTCCGGTTAGGGTTAGGGCTAGGATTAGGGTTAGGGTTTTTACAATTCTCCAGTAATCTTTTCTGGACCTAATTCTATTGATTCAAGGATTAAATCCTCGCTTCCTTTAGCATTTAAGTGTCAAAAAAAATTCTGCATGATATTTTAGTCAACTGAATGATGAAATAGAGTCAAAGTCCAAGTGGGAGTTTCCAATATAATATGCAGATTAGAGTCCATTTCAAGCATTGTCATTGGAGAAAGAAATCACACTTCTCTGGTAATCTTTCCTGGATTAAAAGTTTTTGATTCAAGGAATAAATTACAGACTTTCTGTAGCATGTACTTGTCAAAAATGATCTGTCTCAGAATATCTTCATGAACTGAACGATGGAAAAAGGTCAAAGTCCAAGTGGGAGTTTCCAATTTAAAATGCAGATTAGAGTCAATTTCAAGGATTGTCATTGGAGAAAAAAAATCACACTTCTCTGCTAATCTTTCCTGGATCAAAAGTTTTTGATTCAAGGAATAAATTACAGACTTTCTTTAGCATGTACTTGTCAAAAATGATCTGTCTCAGAATATCTTCATGAACTGAACGATGGAAAAATGTCAAAGTCCAAGTGGGAGTTTCCAATTTAAAATGCAGATTAGAGTCAATTTTAAGAATTTTCATTAGATAAAATTTTACAACTCTCCGGTTAGGGTTAGGGCTAGGATTAGGGTTAGGGTTTTTACAATTCTCCAGTAATCTTTTCAGGACCTAATTCTTTTGATTCAAGGATTAAATTCCTCGCTTCCTTTAGCATTTAAGTGTCAAAAAAAATTCTGCATGATATTTTAGTCAACTGAATGATGAAAGAGGGTCAAAGTCCAAGTGGGAGTTTCCAATTTAAAATGCAGATTAGAGTCAATTTTAAGAATTTTCATTAGATAAAATTTTACAACTCTCCGGTTAGGGTTAGGGCTAGGATTAGGGTTAGGGTTTTTACAATTCTCCAGTAATCTTTTCAGGACCTAATTCTTTTGATTCAAGGATTAAATTCCTCGCTTCCTTTAGCATTTAAGTGTCAAAAAAAATTCTGCATGATATTTTAGTCAACTGAACGATGAAAGAGGGTCAAAGTCAAAGTGGGAGTTTCCAATTTAAAATGCAGATTAGAGTAAATTTCAAGCATTGTTTTTGGAGAAAAAAAAATCACCCTTCACTGGTAATCTTTCCTGGATCAAAAGTTTTTGATTCAAGAACTAAATTACACACTTTCTTTAGCATGTACTTGTCAAAAATGATCTGTCTCAGAATATCTTCATGAACTGAATGATGAAAGAGGATCAAAGTCCAAGTGGGAGTTTCCAATTTAAAATGCAGATTACAGTCAATTTTAAGAATTTTCATTAGATAAAATTTTACAACTCTCCGGTTAGGGTTAGGGCTAGGATTAGGGTTAGGGTTTTTACAATTCTCCAGTAATCTTTTCTGGACCTAATTCTATTGATTCAAGGATTAAATCCTCGCTTCCTTTAGCATTTAAGTGTCAAAAAAAATTCTGCATGATATTTTAGTCAACTGAATGATGAAATAGGGTGAAAGTCCAAGTGGGATTTTCCAATATAATATGCAGATTAGAGTCCATTTCAAGCATTGTCATTGGAGAAAAAAAATCACACTTCTCTGGTAATCTTTCCTGGATCAAAAGTTTTTGATTCAAGGAATAAATTACAGACTTTCTGTAGCATGTACTTGTCAAAAATGATCTGTCTCAGAATATCTTCATGAACTGAACGATGGAAAAAGGTCAAAGTCCAAGTGGGAGTTTCCAATTTAAAATGCAGATTAGAGTCAATTTTAAGAATTTTCATTAGATAAAATTTTACAACTCTCCGGTTAGGGTTAGGGCTAGGATTAGGGTTAGGGTTTTTACAATTCTCCAGTAATCTTTTCAGGACCTAATTCTTTTGATTCAAGGATTCAATTCCTCGCTTCCTATAGCATTTAAGTGTCAAAAAAAATTCTGCACGATATTTTAGTCAACTGAATGATGAAAGAGGGTCAAAGTCAAAGTGGGAGTTTCCAATTTAAAATGCAGATTAGAGTCAATTTCAAGCATTTTCATTAGATAAAATTTTACAACTCTTAGGTTAGGGTTAGGGTTAGGATTAGGGTTAGGGTTTTTACAATTCTCCAGTAATCTTTTCTGGACCTAATTCTTTTGATTCAAGGAATAAATCCACGCTTCCTTTAGCATTTAAGTGTCAAAAAAAATTCTGCATGATATTTTAGTCAACTGAATGATGAAAGAGGGTCAAAGTCCAAGTGGGAGTTTCCAATTTAAAATGCAGATTAGAGTCAATTTCAAGCATTGTCATTGGAGAAAAAAAATCACACTTCTCTGGTAATCTTTCCTGGATCAAAAGTTTTTGATTCAAGGAATAAATTACAGACTTTCTTTAGCATGTACTTGTCAAAAATGATCTGTCTCAGAATATCTTCATGAACTGAACGATGGAAAAAGTTCAAAGTCCAAGTGGGAGTTTCCAATTTAAAATGCAGATTAGAGTCAATTTCAAGCATTGTCATTGGAGAAAAAAAATCACACTTCTCTGCTAATCTTTCCTGGATCAAAAGTTTTTGATTCAAGGAATAAATTACAGACTTTCTTTAGCATGTACTTGTCAAAAATGATCTGTCTCAGAATATCTTCATGAACTGAATGATGAAAGAGGGTCAAAGTCCAAGTGGGAGTTTCCAATTTAAAATGCAGATTAGAGTCAATTTTAAGAATTTTCATTAGATAAAATTTTACAACTCTCCGGTTAGGGTTAGGGCTAGGATTAGGGTTAGGGTTTTTACAATTCTCCAGTAATCTTTTCAGGACCTAATTCTTTTGATTCAAGGATTAAATTCCTCGCTTCCTTTAGCATTTAAGTGTCAAAAAAAATTCTGCATGATATTTTAGTCAACTGAATGATGAAAGAGGGTCAAAGTCCAAGTGGGTGTTTCCAATTTAAAATGCAGATTAGAGTCAATTTTAAGAATTTTCATTAGATAAAATTTTACAACTCTCCGGTTAGGGTTAGGGCTAGGATTAGGGTTAGGGTTTTTACAATTCTCCAGTAATCTTTTCAGGACCTAATTCTTTTGATTCAAGGATTAAATTCCTCGCTTCCTTTAGCATTTATGTGTCAAAAAAAATTCTGCATGATATTTTAGTCAACTGAATGATGAAAGAGGGTCAAAGTCCAAGTGGGAGTTTCCAATTTAAAATGCAGATTAGAGTCAATTTTAAGAATTTTCATTAGATAAAATTTTACAACTCTCCGGTTAGGGTTAGGGCTAGGATTAGGGTTAGGGTTTTTACAATTCTCCAGTAATCTTTTCTGGACCTAATTCTATTGATTCAAGGATTAAATCCTCGCTTCCTTTAGCATTTAAGTGTCAAAAAAAATTCTGCATGATATTTTAGTCAACTGAATGATGAAATAGGGTCAAAGTCCAAGTGGGAGTTTCCAATATAATATGCAGATTAGAGTCCATTTCAAGCATTGTCATTGGAGAAAAAAATCACACTTCTCTGGTAATCTTTCCTGGATCAAAAGTTTTTGAATCAAGGACTAAATTACACAAATTCCTCGCTTCCTTTAGCATTTAAGTGCCAAAAAAAAAATTCTGCATGATATTTTAGTCAACTGAATGATGAAAGAGGGTCAAAGTCCAAGTGGGAGTTTCCAATTTAAAATGCAGATTAGAGTCAATTTCAAGCATTTCCATTAGATAAAATTTTACAACTCTCCAGTTAGGGTTAGGGCTAGGATTAGGGTTAGGGTTTTTAACATTCTCCAGTAATCTTTTCTGGACCTAATTCTTTTGATTCAAGGATTAAATTCCTCGCTTACTTTAGCATTTAAGTGTAAAAAAAAATTCTGCATGATATTTTAGTCAACTGAATGATGAAAGAGGGTCAAAGTCCAAGTGAGAGTTTCCAATTTAAAATGCAGATTAGAGTCAATTTCAAGCATTGTCACTGGAGAAAAAAAAATCACACTTCTCTGGTAATCTTTCCTGGATCAAAAGTTTTTGATTCAAGGACTAAATTACACAAATTCCTCGCTTCCTTTAGCATTTAAGTGCCAAAAAAAAATTCTGCATGATATTTTAGTCAACTGAATGATGAAAGAGGGTCAAAGTCCAAGTGGGAGTTTCTAATTTAAAATGCAGATTAGAGTCAATTTCAAGCATTTTCATTAGATAAAATTTTACAACTCTCCAGTTAGGGTTAGGGCTAGGATTAGGGTTAGGGTTTTTACAATTCTCCAGTAATCTTTTCTGGACCTAATTCTTTTGATTCAAGGATTAAATTCCTCGCTTACTTTAGCATTTAAGTGTAAAAAAAAAATTATGCATGATATTTTAGTAAACTGAATGATGAAAGAGGGTCAAAGTCAAAGTGGGAGTTTCCAATTTAAAATGCAGATTAGAGTCAATTTCAAGCATTGTCATTGGAGAAAAAAAAATCACACTTCTCTGGTAATCTTTCCTGAATCAAAAGTTTTTGATTCAAGGACTAAATTACACACTTTCTTTAGCATGTACTTGTCAAAAATGATCTGTCTCAGAATATCTTCATGAACTGAACGATGGAAAAAGGTCAAAGTCCAAGTGGGAGTTTCCAATTTAAAATGCAGATTAGAGTCAATTTTAAGAATTTTCATTAGATAAAATTTTACAACTCTCCGGTTAGGGTTAGGGCTAGGATTAGGGTTAGGGTTTTTACAATTCTCCAGTAATCTTTTCAGCACCTAATTCTTTTGATTCAAGTTTTAAATCCTTGCTTCCTTTAGCATTTAAGTGTCAAAAAAATTCTGCATGATATTTTAGTAAACTGAATGATGAAAGAGGATCAAAGTCCAAGTGGGAATTTCCAATTTAAAATGCAGATTACAGTCAATTTCAAGCATTTTCATTAGATAAAATTTTACAACTCTCCGGTTGGGGTTAGGGTTAGGATTAGGGTTAGGGTTTTTACAATTCTCCAGTAATCTTTTCTGGACCTAATTCTTTTGATTCAAGGATTAAATCCTCGCTTCCTTTAGCATTTAAGTGTCAAAACAAAATTCTGCATGATATTTTAGTCAACTGAATAATGAAAGTGGGTCAAAGTCCAAGTGGGAGTTTCCAATTTAATATGCAGATTAGAGTCCATTTCAAGCATTGTCATTGGAGAAAAAAATCACACTTCTCTGGTAATCTTTCCTGGATCAAAAGTTTTTGATTCAAGGAATAAATTACAGACTTTCTGTAGCATGTACTTGTCAAAAATGATCTGTCTCAGAATATCTTCATGAACTGAACGATGGAAAAAGGTCAAAGTCCAAGTGGGAGTTTCCAATTTAAAATGCAGATTAGAGTAAATTTTAAGAATTTTCATTAGATAAAATTTTACAACTCTCCGGTTAGGGTTAGGGCTAGGATTAGGGTTAGGGTTTTTACAATTCTCCAGTAATCTTTTCTGGACCTAATTCTTTTGATTCAAGGATTCAATTCCTCGCTTCCTTTAGTATTTAAGTGTCAAAAAAAATTCTGCATGACATTTTAGTCAACTGAATGATGAAAGAGGGTCAAAGTCAAAGTGGGAGTTTCCAATTTAAAATGCAGATTAGAGTCAATTTCAAGCATTTTCATTAGATAAAATTTTACAACTCTCAGGTTAGGGTTAGGGTTAGGATTAGGGTTAGGGTTTTTACAATTCTCCAGTAATCTTTTCTGGACCTAATTCTTTTGATTCAAGGATTAAATCCTCGCTTCCTTTAGCATTTAAGTGTCAATAGAAATTCTGCATGATATTTTAGTCAACTGAATGATGAAAGAGGGTCAAAGTCCAAGTGGGAGTTTCCAATTTAAAATGCAGATTAGAGTCAATTTCAAGCATTGTCATTGGAGAAAAAAAATCACACTTCTCTGCTAATCTTTCCTGGATCAAAAGTTTTTGATTCAAGGAATAAATTACAGACTTTCTTTAGCATGTACTTGTCAAAAATGATCTGTCTCAGAATATCTTCATGAACTGAACGATGGAAAAATGTCAAAGTCCAAGTGGGAGTTTCCAATTTAAAATGCAGATTAGAGTCAATTTTAAGAATTTTCATTAGATAAAATTTTACAACTCTCCGGTTAGGGTTAGGGCTAGGATTAGGGTTAGGGTTTTTACAATTCTCCAGTAATCTTTTCAGGACCTAATTCTTTTGATTCAAGGATTAAATTCCTCGCTTCCTTTAGCATTTATGTGTCAAAAAAAATTCTGCATGATATTTTAGTCAACTGAATGATGAAAGAGGGTCAAAGTCCAAGTGGGAGTTTCCAATTTAAAATGCAGATTAGAGTCAATTTTAAGAATTTTCATTAGATAAAATTTTACAACTCTCCGGTTAGGGTTAGGGCTAGGATTAGGGTTAGGGTTTTTACAATTCTCCAGTAATCTTTTCTGGACCTAATTCTATTGATTCAAGGATTAAATCCTCGCTTCCTTTAGCATTTAAGTGTCAAAAAAAATTCTGCATGATATTTTAGTCAACTGAATGATGAAATAGGGTCAAAGTCCAAGTGGGAGTTTCCAATATAATATGCAGATTAGAGTCCATTTCAAGCATTGTCATTGGAGAAAAAAATCACACTTCTCTGGTAATCTTTCCTGGATCAAAAGTTTTTGAATCAAGGACTAAATTACACAAATTCCTCGCTTCCTTTAGCATTTAAGTGCCAAAAAAAAAATTCTGCATGATATTTTAGTCAACTGAATGATGAAAGAGGGTCAAAGTCCAAGTGGGAGTTTCCAATTTAAAATGCAGATTAGAGTCAATTTCAAGCATTTCCATTAGATAAAATTTTACAACTCTCCAGTTAGGGTTAGGGCTAGGATTAGGGTTAGGGTTTTTAACATTCTCCAGTAATCTTTTCTGGACCTAATTCTTTTGATTCAAGGATTAAATTCCTCGCTTACTTTAGCATTTAAGTGTAAAAAAAAATTCTGCATGATATTTTAGTCAACTGAATGATGAAAGAGGGTCAAAGTCCAAGTGAGAGTTTCCAATTTAAAATGCAGATTAGAGTCAATTTCAAGCATTGTCACTGGAGAAAAAAAAATCACACTTCTCTGGTAATCTTTCCTGGATCAAAAGTTTTTGATTCAAGGACTAAATTACACAAATTCCTCGCTTCCTTTAGCATTTAAGTGCCAAAAAAAAATTCTGCATGATATTTTAGTCAACTGAATGATGAAAGAGGGTCAAAGTCCAAGTGGGAGTTTCTAATTTAAAATGCAGATTAGAGTCAATTTCAAGCATTTTCATTAGATAAAATTTTACAACTCTCCAGTTAGGGTTAGGGCTAGGATTAGGGTTAGGGTTTTTACAATTCTCCAGTAATCTTTTCTGGACCTAATTCTTTTGATTCAAGGATTAAATTCCTCGCTTACTTTAGCATTTAAGTGTAAAAAAAAAATTATGCATGATATTTTAGTAAACTGAATGATGAAAGAGGGTCAAAGTCAAAGTGGGAGTTTCCAATTTAAAATGCAGATTAGAGTCAATTTCAAGCATTGTCATTGGAGAAAAAAAAATCACACTTCTCTGGTAATCTTTCCTGAATCAAAAGTTTTTGATTCAAGGACTAAATTACACACTTTCTTTAGCATGTACTTGTCAAAAATGATCTGTCTCAGAATATCTTCATGAACTGAACGATGGAAAAAGGTCAAAGTCCAAGTGGGAGTTTCCAATTTAAAATGCAGATTAGAGTCAATTTTAAGAATTTTCATTAGATAAAATTTTACAACTCTCCGGTTAGGGTTAGGGCTAGGATTAGGGTTAGGGTTTTTACAATTCTCCAGTAATCTTTTCAGCACCTAATTCTTTTGATTCAAGTTTTAAATCCTTGCTTCCTTTAGCATTTAAGTGTCAAAAAAATTCTGCATGATATTTTAGTAAACTGAATGATGAAAGAGGATCAAAGTCCAAGTGGGAATTTCCAATTTAAAATGCAGATTACAGTCAATTTCAAGCATTTTCATTAGATAAAATTTTACAACTCTCCGGTTGGGGTTAGGGTTAGGATTAGGGTTAGGGTTTTTACAATTCTCCAGTAATCTTTTCTGGACCTAATTCTTTTGATTCAAGGATTAAATCCTCGCTTCCTTTAGCATTTAAGTGTCAAAACAAAATTCTGCATGATATTTTAGTCAACTGAATAATGAAAGTGGGTCAAAGTCCAAGTGGGAGTTTCCAATTTAATATGCAGATTAGAGTCCATTTCAAGCATTGTCATTGGAGAAAAAAATCACACTTCTCTGGTAATCTTTCCTGGATCAAAAGTTTTTGATTCAAGGAATAAATTACAGACTTTCTGTAGCATGTACTTGTCAAAAATGATCTGTCTCAGAATATCTTCATGAACTGAACGATGGAAAAAGGTCAAAGTCCAAGTGGGAGTTTCCAATTTAAAATGCAGATTAGAGTCAATTTTAAGAATTTTCATTAGATAAAACTTTACAACTCTTCGGTTAGGGTTAGGGCTAGGATTAGGGTTAGGGTTTTTACAATTCTCCAGTAATCTTTTCTGGACCTAATTCTTTTGATTCAAGGATTAAATCCTTGCTTCCTTTAGCATTTAAGTGTCAAAAAAAATTCTGCATGATATTTTAGTAAACTGAATGATGAAAAAGGATCAAAGTCCAAGTGGGAGTTTCCATTCTAAAATGCAGAGTTGAGTTAATTTCAAGCATTTTTCATTGGAGACTCAATTCTACATGTCCCCGGTCATCTGTTCTGTATCAGATTCTTTAGATTCAAAGACCTAAATACAGAACTGTGGTACAAATAACATTTGAGTCAGCATAGCCATCTGATATTTTCCTCATCTTCACATATAACCATAAGATGCTTGTACCAGGCTCAGTCTTTTCCAGTGAAAGAATTTCATGCTGCTTTATATTTTTCTGATTATTCCAATCATCTATACTGAACAGGTTTCCTCCTAACGTCCATTCCTTGAGAAGTATTGCAATAGTTTCATTTAGGAATATTCCACATGGTGTCCAATACCTCAATAACGTTTTGCACAACCAATTGCACTGTTGCACTTCACACTTAGCCTGTCTTACCTCCTATCATCACTTCTATTTCTTCTATTGCACTGTCTTGTGTCACACTGTTTTTGCACACTTGCTCTTTATGTAGTCCTGTGTCGATGTAGTGTTATACATAGTACCATGGTCCTGGAGGAATGCTGTCTCATTTCACTGTGTATTGTATCACTGTATATGGTCAAAATGACAATAAAAGCCACTTGACTAGACTCTATCATTGCATGCAGTTTGATTAAGTTAGGAACCAGGGAAACCAAGCAAAATATGGAACGCTTCACGAATTTGCGTGTCATCCTTGCGCAGCGAAAATGGCCTTTCAAAGTAAGGGGTATTCTGTTCTCCGAAGTAAGGCGTGGGTTCGAATCCAACTTCCGACAAAAGTTCTTCAATCGCTACAGCAGAATTTGAGCCACTGATCGGCTTTAATTGCTTTGTTTTATTTTTGCGTTTCAGGCAAAACTACATAACACTTAAAGACACTACGGGCATGTAAATGGAGAACGAAATTATAGTTATACCAAATCTCCTACACACAATACCAAGGTTACCAACTTTGGTCAGCTGACCGGAGTGAGACGTTCAATTCCCGTAAGATTTCTTTGCGCCAGCCTGAGAGTCTGAAAACACGTCACACCAGATGCATGAGAGATGGAAACCTGGGATATTCAGTCGAATCAGATCAAATATGATGCTAAGTTAGTACTAAGTTAAAATATGTTCCGGACTTGTAACATGCACCCATGATTTGGAACAGTCAGCAGGCTGTCTCTGGCCACGCCCCCTACACTCGGTCCGGCCCCTGGCTTTTCCTGAATTCTGATTCCTTTAGATAAACATTGACTTCATTGATATTGTTATTGATTTATCGACAGACCATCATACGTTTTAGACGTTATAATAACAACACTCTATTGATCCCCAAAGAGAGAAATTCTCTCCTTGCCTGCCCCCTCTTACTGTCCATGATACACAAGCACATATGTAGAAAAACGTCAGCTTGGAAGCCAAGGCTGGACTTAACCTACTCCTTAGGGTTCAACTGGAAACTGCCCCATGGCCGAGCGGTCTAAAGCCTCCTGCGCAGCGAAAATGGCCTTTCAAAGTAAGGGGTATTCTGTTCTCCGAAGTAAGGCGTGGGTTCGAATCCAACTTCCGACAAAAGTTCTTCAATCGCTACAGCAGAATTTGAGCCACTGATCGGCTTTAATTGCTTTGTTTTATTTTTGCGTTTCAGGCAAAACTACATAACACTTAAGAGGTGCAGGATGATCTGTCTTGCTCTCGCGAAGTTTTTGTACGACGTGACATGGTGACATAATGCAGCGGACGATAAAAATCTAACCACAATGCATTGCGTCAGGACCAGAATGTATTGCTTTAAGCCAGCGCTGTAGGTGGGTACATGAAGTGGAAAGCACCCAATAACAAACATAACATTTAAAAAAAATCTACAAACTAGTGGGAATATAAAATAAAATAAATGTGTCTGGGCAAATTGGTAAGTTAAATTAAATCGTTTTAAGCAGTGTTAAGCAGTGTGTGGTTTTAAACACGAGTAGCATGTACCGTGTTGACGGCGCATGAACGTATCTTGGCAGCACATGTAAAACTTAGATTTGCAAGCGGGATGTGAAACAGCATTTAGGTGTTTAAAACAGCAATAGAGTGCGTGTTTGTTCACGCAGTTACAATGTTTAGTTGTTATTTCTGTGGAACATCAGTGCAAACCCTTAGGGAACATGTTTTACATGTCAAACTTCACCGTCATGAACCACGATGCGTGTTCAAGTGTGGCGCTACAGATTGCCACAATACGTTTCGTTCATATGGGGAATTTAAGGCTCATTTTTACCGTAAACATAACACAGATTCATATATTGATACTACAAATGCCCTTACGGTGTTTACGTGTAATATGTCTATGTGCCAGCGCCAATGTCGCGATGTCAGATCACTAACAGCTCACTTAAAGGAACATATAGCCGAAGGACGTGTTGTGACATGTCCGGTGACAGGATGCGACCATACGTTCACTGTGAGATCGTCGTTTACAGCCTACATGTCCAGGAAACACAGACAATGTTCTGTGGACAGTATAAGAGATCTTTATAAGGAGACAGTTTCTCAGTTTCTTGAAACTGAACCGTTAGTTACAGGCCCTACAGAGAGATTTAGTGAGACTGATGAAGGTGAAGTCCATCTTACAGAAAATTTCAGTGACCTTTTTCTTAGAAATATTTCTCTTTTCTACTTGAAATTACATGGGCAGTTTCTTCTGCCAGCATCAACTATACAAAATATTATTGAAGAGATGCTAAGCATACATGAACTAGGACAGACATATACTTTGAATAAATTAAGTGCATTCCTGAAAAGTGACTTAACTGAATTAACAGATGAGGTTATTGGTAGTATATGTGATGTTGTGAAGGAATCTGACCTTTTCACCATTAGTCATGAAGGACCAATGAGAACCAATTTTTCAAGAACTAGGGCTTTTAAACAGATGTTTAGATACACAGAACCTGTAAAGTTGTACTTAGGAAGGGATGAAACAAGGTCACAGAGGTGTTCCATTGAAAGACACTTTGAGACATTTACTGGAGTCAGACTTATGGCAGAATTGTGCTGCACAGGGTACATACGTACCATATACTGATGTGCTTTGTGATGTCAGTGATGGTCAGGTATATAAAAACAATGAGTTCTTTTCTCAAAACCCATCATGTCTAAAACTAATTCTATATCAAGATTCTTTTGAGGCGGTGAACCCATTAGGTTCAGCAAAAAGCAGCACAAAGTAGTAGCTGTATATTTGTCTCTGGCTAATTTACCACCTCATCAAGTACAGACCACATGTCACTTGTAATGCTGTGTCAGGAAAAAGACTTCAAACACTTTGGCCATGACAAAGTTTTCTCAAGGCTCATTGCAGACTTAAAAGACCTGGAAGACAATGGAATAACGGTGGCAGAGGAAAAAGTTAAAGGGACTGTTTTGTGCATTGCAGGGGACAATTTGGGGTCTCATAATATCGGTGGATTTACAGAAAATTTTAGTTTTTCTGAATATTTCTGCAGGTATTGCCGGACAACCCGAACAGATTTTCAAACAGATCCAAATGCATTTTACAGTCTGAGGAACAACAAAACGTTGAAGGTATAATATCTGAGTTTTAATTCATTGAATTACTTCGATGTTTGTATGCCTGGCCTGCCACCTTGTTTAGGCCATGACATTTTTGAGGGTATCCTTTCCTATGATTTAGCCCTTTACCTGAAGTACTTCATCAAGCAGAAAAAGTGGTTCACTTATTCAATTCTGAATAGACGCATTAAGAAATTTAAGTACAGTGGCTCTGATGTGTTGAGTAAGCCATGTGCAGTAAACTCCAATGGAGTAAAGCTTTATGGTCAGGCTGTTCAGAACTGGAATTTTCTAAGACTTCTTCCAGTGATCATGTGTGACAAGGTGAAAGAGCCCACAGATGATGATTGGCAGTTGACCCTTCAGCTAAAAGACATTGTGGAGCTGATTTGTGCACAGAAAATTTTATTGCCAGAGGTTGCATACCTTGACGTTCTTATCCAAGAATATCTTGCTTGTAGATTTTCTTTCTTTCCAGGACATAGGTTAAAGCCTAAGCATCACTACTTGCGACACTACCCTGCACTGATTTTAAAGTTTGGTCCTTTGATCAGGTTGTGGACAATGCGATTTGAAAGTAAATAAGGCACCATGGCAACAACAGTCAGAACAGCATCCAGTTCACAGCTAGTTTTAAAAATTGCTTTAACGCAGAGTGATTACAGGAAATAGGTGTACTGCTTAATATTAATTAAATTATTAAAATGTGCTAATAATAGACATATTTGTCAGTCAGACATTGTGCTTTTTAAAGAGCAGAAGGGATACATTAAATTACGATTATATTGTCCTTACTGTATATATTTTTACATTTTTCCCCTCAATGATATAAATATTTTCCCCCCTGACATATAATCAGTGTAAGCACACAAACACATTGGCCGGTTATCCTATTCATTCAGTTCCACGGACAGTGACCTGTGTTACTGTGCTGTGACATCTGGTTCCTTCATTGGCTCTGTATATTTCTATAAATGACTAAATGGCTCTGTTGTAGAAATTTCCAGCCAGAGACTTGGTTCCTATATAACGAGAAGATTTTATTTTTACTCGGACTGAGAAGCTACAGAAAATCATCTCTGCATGTGATCTCCCCTTTACTGCTCAAGCAGAGCACACGCACATCAGCAAGTGTCAAGGCAGCAAGTGCATACAAACAACTTCTCAGGACAGTTATAGGGCCTTCAGGAGGAACCAAACTGCTGCCTCATTCAGAGATACCATTGTCTAAGACTTGCACTAAAACATTCTGAGCACTTGGGCATATTTAAACAAAGTAGTATGGCACCTGTGTCAGAATCCATCCCTGCCTTGTCCTGTTCACATGTCACTGGCCATCCTATTCTCTCCTCTGTCTTGTACCCCTTAGCCCATAGTGTGTTTGCCTGCTCATAAGGCCACCATGTGGCTTAACGGGTCAAGTGGTTCCTGACTCCCCTTTTAGTTGTGGGTTTTGAGGATATCACAGGGTCCGTGTTTTCATGATTGTCCCCCAGGCCACCATGCAGCTCAGCCCAGGATTCTCCACCCATTCTACCTTTACTCCTTCAGCCGCATACACGAGTCAGGCCTAGGTTATTCAAATTTCGTCCTGCCAAATTTACTGGACAGGAAGTGGACACTGCAAATGAATATGTGAATACTCCAATACCTACATCTTTACAAGTTACATTAAGGGGTTTGGTACAGTAAATGGTTGTGAGGTGGGATTTCTTCTTGATGTCTGTTTGTAGCCCGTCCACCAGCAGCTGCTGCTGTATTTATCACACCAAGCAGGGAACGTATATTGCTAAGTTTTTCTTAGTTCAATTACACTTGACTAAGCTAATTAAGCTGGCTATGTTGTTTACATTCAGAAGGATGCCGCCATATTGGGTTATACACAGATGCCACAATAGCTCACACTCACATTCCCTCTTCATTATTTTTCTAAATACACTCTATCCTGCCTTGTCACCTGCAACAAGATCTCACTCCCTGTATCGAGTAAAGTCTTTCTAATGGTTGAGCAGATTTCTGCTTCTCTCCCAACCATGGACATCCAAAGTAAGATGAAGCAAAATGTTAGGGAATTTGACAACACATGGTTACTCTTTTGGTAACAGTGACTTTGGTTTTATTTTGATAGATGTAAACCACATAATATGGTCTTAACCTTGTTTTCTGTCCTAAAAGCAAACTTTTGTGTTACAGGAGAAAAGTGCACAGCTGCTCAGATCAACCCCAGCTAATCAGCGCATATGGGAATCTTTTCAAAATACCATGTGAGTCTAAATACCATCTAAAGTAATATAAGCTCTTTAGATGACGCTCAAATAATCAATTCCCATCAACTTGGTGTCAGAACACAAACTCGGTGGCAAAAAAGTGAAGCACAACAGACTAAGTTGTGAAAATGAAATCTGCATGTGATGAAAGGGCATGTGACAGTATCTCGATGATTATAATATCAGATCAAACGGAGTTGGCGGTATGGCCACACTGCTGGTCCCATGTCAGTAGGGTATAGCACACCCCTGGGCCCGGATACCACTAGGATGTCACTGGTGTACCACTGTGCCGTCAGAGTGTGGTGTGTCACTCCACAGTGTTGGCAGGATTGCTCTTCTCCCTGCGGCGCCACCATACGCACACGACGGTCATCTGTGGTACTGCAGAACTGAGATGTATCGCTGAACATGGTAGGACGCCAGTCGTCATCAGTCCATGCCTCCCAGTGACTACACCACTCCAAACGCAACCGTTTCTGTGCTATTGTGAACGGCAGCCTATGCATGGGACGGTGAACCCGTAGTCCAGCTGATGCCAGTCATCGCGACACGATGATATAGGGTGTTGTAGAGAGTCCAGTAGCTGTGTCCATATATCAGGCGCAGGTGTCATGGGGATCTGTGATGCTTGGAGCACAATCCAACGATCCTTCCTTGGCGTGGTCTGTCTTGGATGACCAGAAACTTCACGACGTGTGTGGATGCCTCACGTGCCCATTGGTTTCAATATCAGGCGACTGATATCCGCATGGCCCACATGCAGTTGCACCATATGACCACCTGGCTTCATGCAAACCCGCAATGCAACCCTATCAAACTCCGTCAAGTGCTGTTAACTGGCTAATGTGACTACGAGGCATCCTGTGTCTGGTAATTAAACATGCCAACTCCTTGCAATTCTAATCATTTACATATCCATCACTGGTCTGCACGTGTACCAAATTACATCTAAATTGGATAGTTCTGGGTTTTCAACTTTTTTTTCCCTGAGTGTATATGCCCTTCACTGATGAGAAATTCATCAACATCTAAGTCCTACATTCATGTACAATGCATATTAAATGAATATTTTGTCACTATTAGTCTTGATGTATCATTCTTTGAATGCACTCAATTGAATCATGGACAGTGGTTCCACATGGTAAAAAAATGAATATTCTGAAAAGGAAACATCCTTCTTCGGTTGATACATTCACTTTGTATTCTGAGAAGGTTTTTCCCTTGATTGCCTTGTACAGTATGTCTAGTGTGTTTTTTGGTATGAATGTGGCATTAATCATACAATGAAAAAAACACTGACTTGTAGTGAACATGTAAAACAAAAACATGCAGTGTCATCTATCCATTTTTCAAACCGCTTATCCTATTGGGTCACGGGGGGTCCGGAGGCAGGGAACAACCCAGGATGGGGGGCCAGCCCATCACAGGGCTCACTCACACATGCACACCTATGGTTAATTTAGCGACTCCAATTAGTCTCAGCATGTTTTTGGACTGTGGGGGGAAACCGGAGTACTTGGAGGAAACCCCACGACGACATGGGGAGAACATGCAAACTCCACACACATGTGATCCAGGCGGAGACACGAACCCGGGTCCCAGAGGTGTGAGGCAACAGTGCTAACCACTACACCACCATGCCGCCCCCATGCAGTGTCATATATAACTGAAATAAGAAATGCTGGATTGCCTGAGTTGCATGCGTGTGTGTTTTTTAATATGGGCAACATGGTTCCCTGAGATGCCTCAGTGTTGCTCACCTCCATCTCTAACACACAGCCTCAGAAATGATTTTAAAACTACTGAAAGAAATAATTGGCTACACTGCAGCTCCACTGTTTTGTTTGGCACCCCTGCATGTCCTGCATTGTGTGGGGAAAAAAGTTGAAGGCTGTGTTACATACTGTAACACAGCTAGAATGCAAAAACACTTTATACTTCACATAAGATGGTGGACCTTATTGACAAAGGCAAATTTGTGTTGACCCCAGCAAGGCAGCTAGCGTACTTTGCATTTCTCACTTACCCGGATGTGACAATAAAGCGCTCCACTACAGTAAACCCTGCAGACAGCATTCCCCTGGAGGATGAGGGGCAGCCACATGAGTGTGTGGCAGAGTCTTTGGTTTACACTAAACTGAGAGCAGACTTGGAGAGCTCTCCCACTGAAAATAGCGAGATGGTTTTGTTTGTGGATGGCTCATGTTGGAGAGATGGGGATGCCTTGAAGGCTGGGTTTGCTGTAGTCCAGGCACAGGGTGATGATTTTCACACTCTCGTTTCAGAGCCAGTGGCACAACCCTGTTCCGCTCAATTAGTGGAGATAAAGGCTTTGACTACAGCGTGCCGGCGAGGACAACATAAGACAGTTACTATCTACACAGACTCTGCATACGCACACGGTGTATGCCATCTCTTTGGAGCAGTCTGGAAGCAAAGGGGCTTTCGCAAAAGTGACGGCTCCCCCATTCAGCATTATAATCAGATTTTGGAGTTGCTACACACAATGATGCGTCCCAAGCGTTTGGCTATTGTTAAGTGTCAGGCCCACCGCAAAGGTCGTGATTTTGTTATTCAAGGAAATGCAGCCTCTGATGCGGCAGCCAGGGCGGCTGCGCAGGTGAGTACTGCTGATCTTTTACCTATGGTGACTACAGAGCAGGTTTCTGATCTGGTGGCCCTGCAGGAGCGGGCGGGCCCCTATGAGGCCTCAGTGTGGCTAAAAAGGGGGGCCTCTAAGGATGCTAATGGTCTGTATCGCAACCATGAGGGACTTTTGGCTGCACCTCTGTCTCTGGTGAATATTTTGATAACGGATGCGCATGGTCTTGACCATTGCGCACGGGGGGAGGAGTTAAGGAAAATTACACAACAAGCTGCAAGCAATGATGGATGCAAGGTTGTCAGAATGTGAATATGAGGTGTGCATTAAGAACAATGTACGCAAAGCAATCACGGCCCCAGTAGGGCACATTCCAGTGCCTGAGGGACCGTTCAGACACTTGTGGTGGACTATGTGGACATGGGAAAAACAGCATATGGAAAGCGATATATGCTTGTGATTGTGGACAGGTTCAGCAGATGGGTGGAGACAATACCGTCCAAGGACATGGGGGCGATGACAGTGGTGAAATTCCTGATCAGAGAGTCCGAGGTTTGGGATCCCAACTGAAATAAGCTCTGATAATGGAGCTGCCTTTGTGGGGAAAGTTAAAAGTTAGTGGTTTAACAGCTGAGAATAAAACAAAAGTTGGCATGTGTGTATCACCCTCAGTTGCAGGGTATGGTGGAGAGAGTGAATGGCACACTTAAGCAGAAGCTGAATAAGATTTGCACCACCATGAAAATGAACTGGGTGGATGCCCTGTCAACAGCCTTGATGGCATATCGGATGGAAACGCACAGGTGATGCATTTGTCTCCGCATGAAATGCTGACTGGGAGACCTATGCCTGGATCGACTTGAGGGGGCGTATAAGGGACCCAGCCTAGATCAGCTGGGGGATGAATTAAAGTTGTACATGAGGACTTTAACCAAAATACACAAAACTATTTCCAAACAGGAAAAGGAGAAAGCACAGAAAGAAGACACAGACCAGGAGGAGCCAGTCATCTTTCCCGGAGATAAAGTCTACCTGCGAGTGTTCCGGTGAAAGTGGCACGAGCCCCGACGAAAGGGACCCTTCAAGGTGACACGAGCCACAGCAACAGCGGTGCAGGTAGAAGGGAGTAATACGTGGTACCATTTGAACCACTGCACTAGAGTACCGCACGAAAGACAGAGTCACTGAAAACTACACAGAGGATGCAGCTGCCCTTGACTCAGATGGCCCTGATGGAGCTCCCAGAGGAGCTCCACAGCTTGGGGTGGAGTCAGTTTCAGGATCAGAGCAGAGTGAGGGCCAAGAGGGAGCATCGCAAGCAGACCAGCCACTCCAGACAGGACACGAAGCTGTGGGTTCTGGTACGGCTGACAGCAACGATGTTAGTGATGCTAATGATTTATCAGGCCCTTCAGGTCTGGGTGCACAGCAGGACCACAGGTCAGGTGAGCACAGGACAACTGACTTCACTGACTCAGCCTGGTCCTTTGATGCTGAATAACCTCTCAGATTACAGTGAGCGAAAGCGGAGAGAAATGGGGGGAGATATGGGAGTGAGGAGAGTGAGCAAATTTTAGAAGGATGCCCAGGATGAAGTAGACCTGGATGGGTTAGCAAAACGTACACTTGGAAATTGGTGGTATAAATGGGCTAAGTATACCGCCACTTCATTAGGGCAGGAGGGGTGTGTGTTGTGTGCAAGTCCTGACCCTTCAGTTAGGGTTGTCCCGTTCCCATACACTAATAAACAGTGTGAAGAATGGGAAATGGAGAGGAGTATGAGATTCTGGAAGAGTCTGTGTCAGGAGGGGCAGGCCCCTAAGAAAGTGCAGGCCCACATCTAACCAGACGGAGCGCATACCGTACTGCCCATATCAGCGTCTGATATATCAGGGAAATACTAAATATGCATAGAGGGTGGAAAAGCATTGTGGGCAGTTTAAGCCCTGGGAAGGAGGTCAGCAAGATATTATGGCGAACAAATTGAGTTTTTTTACAGCAAATTTTCCTCTCTTCATGTTGTCCCTACTGCGCAGATTAATCGTCCCATGTGCCTGCCAGCAAATATTGCTCCTTTACCTGCCGAATGCTGCCTAATTTTAATGCTGCAATTGAAAGGCTTCAAACATGATATGGGTGTGTGGGTTCTTACTAAAAAGTTATAATTCAAGTAGCCTCAATAACAGTCCATTTTGATGGCAGGTACCTGAAAGTACAACTCTGGAGGACCTTGAGAAGTGAAAGACACCTCTGCTTGACTTCATGGCCAATGCAGGTTGTCTGAGGCCTATCCGGTCAATAAGAGATGGGAATCTGCTGGAACATGACATTGTCACGTTTCAGGTCATCCACAGGGGTCAGGGTCCATTTCAGAGGTATTCTGTGTTCTGTTTACATGTACGTTAGTTAGGATCAGAATTTTATCCTTTGACCAACATGGATCAAGTTGCTATTATTTCTTTGAATATAAACTAATAAAGTAACCAGTAACACATTGATAATTAATAAGTGAGTTATAAACACTGTCTACATTCTGCGCCACCTGTTCTGCTTTGAGCCAATCACAATTACTGCTGACCAGATGGAAGATCTTTTCAGCATTCATCTGTCTCCAGAAGGTAGCAACAAGAGAGTTGCTGAGGAAATAGACTCTCCAGAAGGTAATGACCATCTCCAGGATGCAGAAGGTACTTTAATTGACCGTATAGTGTAGAAGTAAATGTTGTTTTTGTAAAACAAAATATACCTGTATAACAAAAAACACTGTAGCTAAAGTTAAATCCTCTTACTGGACAATCACCTATTTTAAATCGCTCTTCAGTTTTATCCGTTTTCCAAACCTCTTATCCTTCTGGGTCACGGGGGTCGGGAGCCCATCCCAGAAGCAATGGGCACGAGGCAGGGAACAACCCTGAATGGGGTCAAGCCCATTGCAGGGCACACTCACACACCATTCACTCACACATGCACACTTACGGGCAATTTAGCAACTCCAATTAGTCTCAGCATGTTTTTAGACTGTGGGGGAGAACCGGAAAACCCAGAGGAAACCGCACGATAACATGGGGAGAACATGCAAACTCCACACACATCTGACCCCGGCGGAGACTTGAACCCGGGTCGCAGAGGTGTGAGGCAACAGTGCTAACCACTGCACCAGCATGTCGCCCCATCCTATTAAGCTTATTGTTCAGAATTAAAAATGGGGTTATTAAGAAAGAGTAGCCTCCTATAAAATAGCCCAGCACTCCTCCCTCCAGGCCAAGAATATTTTCTTTATGGTCCAGTTCAAAATAATATCAACTGCAGAAATACGGAGCACATGTAATTTATCTGTATTTTAGATGGTAGACGAGTGGCTGGGTGACGTCGTGGCTGGATGACTTGCAGTGTAGCTTGTTATCTGTGCGTTCTGGACAGGCTGCTGACTTCTGATTACTTTTGCCATTTGGTTCGATGTTACGTCATTTCCAGGTGTGTCGGTGCCCAGTATGAAGCTAATCGCCGCATTATAGTTATGAAAAGAAGACAGAATAGCAAAGAAATTGAGGCAGAATTAATTCAACAAAGTATTAAAAATATTACTCAAGTAGATGAATCGCTTCTTGAGACTGAAGGCGACTGTATTTGCACGAACGAGCGTCGAAAAGAAATGCATTATTGTCGCGTTTAAATGAAATAGTAGTAAGTGTCACATTTGCGACGTATTACAGGAGGATGTTAATCTTAACTTTGACTGTAAAATATCATAATAAACAAGAAATGTGAGTTTTTAGTCTGCTTAAACAAGACTACCGATGTTACAGCGAGCGGACGCTGCTGCCGCGCAGGAGAAGCGAAGCGACATTGCCTTTAAAATGAGAGATTACATTCCGTGGCAGGGGGACAGTTTACAGCATGACACCGGCATTAGGCAGCAGGATGGGTGGGGTTAGGTGATCTCCCAGACTGAAAGGGATTCTGGGGACTCGGGGGACAGTGTTGCCCTGAGGGACTGAGGGCCACGTCAGAGGGGGCCTGATGTAGAGGGGCCCAGACAAGGGATGGCTGATGTAGAGGAGCCAGGTGTGGAGGTGCCACATATTGAGGAACCCTGGTGATCACACTACAGGGGGCCAAATGTTGGTGGGCCAAGAGGAAGTGGCTGGGGAGTAGAAAGCATAGATGTCTTGGAGGTGGGTAGACTACAGAGATTTATGCACCCCGGGATTCCCTCAAGTGCCTCTCAGATCTAGGATGGCCAATACTCGGTCCTCCCCAGGAGTGAGAGGATGCAGACTGGCTCCCCCCAGCCCTCCTCACCGGCTCCCTCCAAAGAGCTGTAGCCCTCCTTTTGGTGATGCCGACATCGTCCCTGCACTTCCCCCTCACACCCTCTGCCATGCGGCAGCAGACATGGCCCACAGAATGTATCAATTTTCTTTGATCTCTTGCTATATATTTTCCTGACATATATTTGTCTTTTGCCAATGTGCATTGTGGTATAGGAAACGTACCCCAGAGCAGGACTTTAGACTAAACCATTTTCAGTAAGGATAGGTGTGCTTGGGGTGAAAACACTTTAAATGAACTGTTGAGATTGATTCATTTTATCTGTACTTTTTTGAATATGAAGAATTATTTTAGTGGATATCTCCCTATTTTAATGCTAGAGGGAGCCCCCCTCCCCCCCCAAATTTATGCCTGACCCACAAACCCACACACTGTCCACAGATGAGAACAGCGCAGACCCTGCACAGTCAGGTTTGGCAACTCCTTCCAATTTTATAGCCCAAACCAGGAGTAAAAGATGCAGAAAATCAGACCCTTCATAGAAAAATTTATGTTCAACGACACTCCATAATGCTGCTTAAAATGAAGCAATGCATGCACAAGTTAAAGCTCTTTTCATTTTAATGAATGAGGAAAGAAATAGTTTTGGATAAAGAAATGAATTAGTCTTATTTTTTTCATGTGAGCATCCTCCTGCAACATTGAAATACGGTAAAGTGGCTGATGGATGGACTTGTATTAAATTTGGGAGGGTCTGAATGAAGCTCATTACCCCAAATTTTCTTAAATTGGCTTATATATTTACAACATGGTGACTGCAACAATAATACACCCACGACTGTGGTGTTCTACCTAGAGCACCACTAGAGGGAGCTCACACATTCTGTCGTACTTGCCACAGTAACAACAGTGATGTATAGGAACAGAGTTAGAAGCCGGTAATTTATATATAAAAAATGTCATTTCATTAATCTGACTGGGTAGGTCCAGCTGTCAATCCCACCCAGGCCTATCCTCAGCTCCGCCTCTGCATCAGTCCATCTCTTTGCAGTCCAAATTGTACATCTACCAAACTTGACAACAAATTGAGAACCGTTCTGTTTCGGTGGTTGTATTTAAGGAATGTCACATTAGTAAACATCTGGACATCTGAAATGGGCAGAGACAAAATCGGCAGTACAGGCAGTCCAATGTCTTTGAAACTCCTTTTTCCTTCAGCACCCTCTTACTGCAAAACCTCAATCCAAAGTTCTCCATGTTGTTCATCTCTGTGAAACTGCAACAGGAGAGCTCTCTCCACTGGTGTTCTAATTCACCAAGGGAACAGGAAAGGCCCTCTTTTGGTAGACTGCCTACTGCAGGCTCTCTTTCCCGGGGATGAATCATCTCCAGCTTACTCAAGTGACTCTGGAAGTCGCATTAGATACTGTGTCCGGAAGCAGTCCATGCTGCGCTTAGGAATGATGTCTCTTCTAGTGTAGAACTGACTGTGGAATTTACTGTAAATTCCTAGCAAAAAAAAAAGCTGCCAGAAAAGTATTGCAAAATTGCTGTTAATCACTGTAAAACCCCCAGCTCCATGGGTGTCCCTACAGGTGGCTGCCCTTTGCTGCCAGGTTTGCTGTTACCTTTGTCTGTGCCCGTGTGTCAAGTAGAGCAAGATGGGGTAGGTGAAAAGAGAATTTCCGCAAGGAGAGTAACAAAGTATCTTCATTTCATTTAGAAAATAATTACAAAATGTCTTTTACAGGTTTTGTCGTATGTAAATTACAGCAACTATCTTTTTAAACAGAAAAATAAAAATTTACTGTAATCTGGTTTAAAAATTTATCTTGCATTTTACTCAAATTACAGAAGTTACCCTTTCAACTGGAATTGGCAATAAGTACTATTAATACTTCACAATACTGTATGTTGTTGTAGAATAGAAGTTAATTTTTATTTTTTACATTAGCAACTATGCAATCTATGCATATTGTTAAGTGGTTTAAATGAGACTATGAATAAAATGACAGCCTGAGACAGAGACCCACACAGAACAAATTCACATTAACAGGAAAGATGACATTAACATGAAAATTGTCACGGGTCGAGGTGAGCGATCGCGGGCAGAGCGGCGATCGTGCGGAAGGAGCAGGCAGGCAAGCGGGATAAGGGGAAAACGGGGTTTTAATCAAGAACGGGGATCTCACGCGAACAAACATCAATGAACATCAATGACGGACGCAGGACTCGGGTAAGACACGGACTGAAATACACAGGACTGATTGAAAATAATCAGACACAGCTGGGTACAATCCGGGAAACACACGTGGGTAGGCAGGGGGCGTGGCACACAGGAGGAGCCGACGGGCAGGGCATGACAAAAATGAGTTGCAACAAAGTCAAGTGTTTTTAAAACTGACCATATTCTAGATTAAAGGCTCAATCTGAAATCAGGACCTGAGACAGAAATCTATTAAGAACAACATGACATTAATGTTAGAATAATGTTATGATATTGTAATGAACGAATCTGGGCGTGGTCATTCGCTGCCATGTTAATGGGGAACACCGGTGATTAGGATTGGGGTGGGGGAGGGAGAGTTATAAAGAGGATGCCTATGTGGGAGGGGGGGGAAGAAAAGGTCTTTCTTTGGTCTTGTAGGGAAACTGGGGGAGTTGGAGTAGCTGTCAGTCTGTGGGAAAAGGAACCGTGGTGTGTCCGTCGCCGGTGGTAGACTGGCCGTGGATGAAGTTATAGTTAGTTATGGGGGGGGATAATGCTTTTAGAAAGATAGCGGTTTAAAGGGCTGGCAGCGAAGTACAGCGGGGAGACGAACCCCGTGGACTGAGAGACCTCAACTTCTTTTCCCTGGAGAAAGCGGGGGGGGCCAGGTGTGCCTCTTTCCAGGGGAGTAACCGCTTTTAATGGTGTAATTTTGGAATGAATGAGCGTATGTTTGTGTATGAATTTTATCCCCGGATTGCGGTCGTGAGTAGGAGGGCGGGGTTAGAAGGTGCATCGGGAATGATTTGTTTGCTGTGTGTAAGGGTTTGCACGGGCGTTGTGATTTAAGCTTGCTGTGCTGTATATTTGGATTCTGAGTGGCGTGGGGGGAACTGTGGTTGTATCATTCCTAGTGAGATGAAGTTAGCCCTCGGGAAGGGGTTGTAATCTGGGGAATATTTAATAAAGATCTTCCTATATTTTGGTGTCCTTATTTGGTTGGACCTTCCCAGCCTCTTTAAATTAAAAAGGTGGTGGCAGCGAACTTCGACAAGTGCGCCCTGGTAGCCCACTTGTTACACAGGTGGCAGCGGTGGGATCCTGCAAAGGGGGAGGAGAGTGAAAAGAGAGAGAACAAGTTTTTTTTCGTGTCCTTTTCCCCTGTGTATTAAACGACTTGAATTTTTATCATGTCACAAAGTGAGCAGGCAGCGTCGGCATCCGCCAGTTCCACATTAGAGTTCCCTCAACTCGGACAGCGTGAGTTATCGGGAGTAAGTGCTATACGGGGCTGCCTCCGCAGGCTCGTATTACTTATGGGGCTTTAAAGGGGGCCATGCAGGGATGCATGGAACCCAGTGGGAGTACTGATTGGTATCGTGCAGAATTCTCATCTCGCATTCGTTTACCTCAAGAATCAGCTAGAGAATTTGGCACAGCGTTGCGAAGGCTTGTTATGTGAGCTTATCCACTGGTTGATTATGCTACTCAAGATATGTTGGCACGGGACCATTTTGTGGTTACTGTGGGGGCTGGAGATTTGCGTATTCAGCTACGTAGTGCCAAACCCTCCACTTTGGAGGACGCCATCAGCCTTGCAACTGAAATTGAGTCTATTAGACGGTTGGAGGGACATGCTGGCCCCTCGGCGGTACGTGGTATAAGTGGATCAGGGTGGAATAAGGATCAGATGGAGACATTGTTGGGGGTGGTGGAGGGTTTGCGACAGGAGGTGCAGGCCCTGCGTGCAGAAGTGGTTACGTTAAAGGCCCGCAATAGTCCCCCTACTGCTGGTGAGAGCATAGTAGCTCCTTTGCAGTCATCCCGGGTAGCAGTGTCTGAGGCACTTCGGCCGGAGCGAATGGTGTGTTGGGAGTGTGGATGTGACAGACATCTAAAAAAGGATTGTCCCTATGTGTCGGGAAACTTTCGAGGGCGGGCACGGTAGGTCGTGTGCCCGCCCTGAAGCAGGAAGGCCCTGAGGTAGAAATTCCTCCAATGGCGAGTCTGTGTGGTCAAGGGCTATATATAGGTGCCCAGGTTGGGGGGGTTGAGGCATATTTATTGGTTGATACAGGGGCTCAGGTTTCAGTAGTGCCAAGGAGTTTTTGGGAGTCTGCCACAGGGGGGAGACCGGGGTTGGTGCCCTATGTTGGCGCTGTGGCTGTAGCGAATGGGGCTGAGCTTAAAATCTTGGGTAAATGGTGCACTGTGTGCCAATTTGAGTCTTTAGCCTTGGGGGTGGAATTTTTAGTGACTGATGGGGATATGCGAGATCTGTTGTTGGGGAATGACTTTTTAACCCAATATGGGGCAGTGATTGATTTAAAGGGGCAGAGTTGTCAGGTGATGGGGAAGATGGTGCCCCTAGTGGCACATGCCTCTAGTAAACAGCCCTGGATAGTGACCCTGAGTACTGATGTTATAGTCCCCCCACGGAGTGAGGTGGTCATTCCGGGAACAGTTAAAGTGGTGTCTGCCCACCCCTTAGTGGGGATGCTGGAACCTGCTCCATTATTAGCCAGCCGACATGATGTTTTGGTGGCACGGGTTGTTTGTCGTGTAACCCAAGGAGCTGTGCCTGTAAGAGTGATTAATGTGACCGAAGATGAGTGTAAACTCAAGCGGGGAATGAAGGTGGGTTCATTGGTCACAGACATCGAAGTGGGGCAGACAGCTGTCCTCACAGATGGTGGGGGGCCCGAGCAGTGCTGGACGGGTGAGGAACTTTTCCAACATCTAGGTCTGGATAAAAAGGGACTCAGTTTAGCAGAATCGTGTGCAGTCCAGGCGATGTTGCACCGACGAGCAGATGTTTTCAGCATGGGGCAGGCTGATTTGGGTAGAACGCAGCTGGCGATGCACACGGTTGACACTGGGGAGGCCCGGCCTATTAAAATGCCGGCTCGGCGAGTCCCTTTACATTTACAGAGAGAAGTGGATGACCAGATAAAGCAGATGTTGGAGGCGGATGTTATTCAGCCATCCCGTAGTCCATGGGCAGCGCCGATTGTACCTGTGCGAAAGAAGGATGGGGGCCTACGGCTCTGTGTTGATTATCGCCAGCTAAATGAGGTCACTCGTAAGGACGCCTATCCACTGCCGCGCATTGATGATGCGCTGGATAGTTTGTCTAATGCATCATGGTTCTCTACATTAGATCTTGCCAGTGGGTACTGGCAGGTAGAGATGCACCCGCGGGATAAACCCAAGACTGCATTTGTTACTAGGCAGGGCTTGTATGAATTTAACGTGCTTAGTTTTGGTTTATGTAATGCCCCCTCGACATTTCAGAGGTTGATGGATTTAGTCCTTGCTGACCTACAGTGGTCCACATGTTTGGTGTACCTTGATGATATTATTGTGTTTGGTCGATCATTCGAGGAACATCTTCAGCAATTGGATGA
The DNA here is from genome assembly GCF_023856365.1 of Brienomyrus brachyistius. Taxonomy (NCBI): domain Eukaryota; kingdom Metazoa; phylum Chordata; class Actinopteri; order Osteoglossiformes; family Mormyridae; genus Brienomyrus; species Brienomyrus brachyistius. Next base: position 43,311 of record NW_026042391.1, on the reverse strand, counting down.
GGTATTGGGGAAGCTGCAGGGGGCAACTTTAAAAGTGAAACCAGCTAAGTGTGACCTGTTTGCTAAACAGGTACATTACTTAGGGCATGTTATCTCAGATGAGGGAATTACAGCTGACCCTGCAAAAATTAAGGCGGTCCAAGAATGGCCAGTACCTAGAAATCAAACTGAGGTGCGCAGTTTTGTGGGTTTAGCCTCGTATTATAGGAGGTTTATTAAAGGTTTTGCGGAGATTGCACGGCCCCTCCACCAGTTGACGGAGAAAGGGCGGAGATTTAAGTGGACTCCTGATTGTGATAAAGCTTTTTTAACCCTAAAAGCATGTTTAATTACATCCCCGGTGCTGGCTTACCCAGATCCAGGTAAACAGTTTGTGTTGGACACAGATGCCAGTGATGTGGGCATAGGCGCGGTGCTTTCTCAGACAACTGAGGGAGGTGAGAGAGTGGTAGCTTATGCCAGCCGGGCATTAACTAAGGCAGAGCGGAGGTATGCTACAACGAAGAAGGAGCTCCTAAGTATGGTCACCTTTATGAAGCATTTTCGACATTATCTCCTAGGGAGAGAATTTGTGTTGAGGACTGACCATAACTCACTGCGGTGGCTGAATAATTTCCAGGGCCTGGAGGGTCAACTAGCTCGGTGGATGGAACAATTGGCCAGTTTTCATTATACAATTGTACATAGGGTAGGCAGGTTGCATGTGAATGCGGATGTGTTATCGAGGTTACCATCTTTTGGTGAGCAGGTGGGAGACCCGCAAGTCTGTGTCCTCCAAACTGCAGCCCAGAGGCCGGAGGAAGCGAATAATGTTGATGAGCTGCAGGAAGCACAGCAGGGAGACAGTGACATCCAGTTAATGATTAGTCTGAAACAAGGTGGGGTTAGTCGGGCTGAAGCTGCAAAGCATCTATGTTTAGAGTGTTATTTACCTGTATGGGATGAATTAGTGGTCCATGATGGGGTGCTGGTGAGGCAGGTGGGAGATCTGAAAGGGGTTAGTGGGGAACCCCTGGTGCAGTTAGTAGTCCCTGGGAACATGGTGCCGTGTATTCTGTACTGGCTGCATAACACTATGACTGGGGGGCATTTGGGGATACAGAAGGTACAGGCTAAGGTCCGGGAACGTTTTTTTTGGCCAGGGTGGTCGGGGGACGTCCGTCGGTGGTGCAGGGAATGTAGGGAGTGTGCATCACGGAAGGAGACAGGTGTGGCCATACGAGCTCCATTAGTTTCCACAGTGACTGCACGCCCTTATGAAAGGGTGGCTTTGGACATATTGGGTCCTCTTCCAGAGACTGAGAGGGGAAATAAATACATTTTAGTGATTGGTGACTACTTTTCGAAGTGGACCGAAGCTTTTCCCCTAGGGAATCAAGAGGCAGTGACGGTAGCAAAGGTATTGGTGGAGGAATGGGTGTGTCGCTATGGCTGCCCTCGTAGTTTACATTCAGATCAGGGGAGAAATTTTGAGTCACTGGTATTTCAAGAATTGTGCCAACTACTAGAAATAAATAAGACTCGTACATCCCCATATTCACCACAGTCGGATGGCCTGGTTGAAAGGTTTAATCGTACTCTTGTAACAATGTTATCACTGTTTGTTAATCAGAATCAGTCGAATTGGGACACTTTGTTGCCCTTTGTGATGATGGCATATCGAAGCAGTGTACATGCCAGTACAGGATTTACCCCGTATAAAGTTTTGTTTGCCCGGGAAATGATTTTACCGGTGGATGTCATGTTGAATTTGGATCATGGTGAAAGATTAAAACCCATGTCAGAGTATGTGTCTAGTGTGTCTCAGACATTAGCGACTGTGGTGGAGGCTGTGAAAAAGCATCAGGGGGAGGCATCACATAGACAGAAACGGTGTTACGATTTTAGAGCACAGCCACAGTTCTATTCTGTGGGTGAGTTGGTATGGATGCGGGATAAGGCTAGAAGGAGGGGTGTTTGTCCTAAGTTACAGCGGCGGTCTAAGGGACCATTTAAGGTTAAAGAGAGGATCTCTGAGGTGCTGTATAGGGTGTGTCCAGAAAAAGGGGGGGGGGACACTATCGTTCATGTCAACCGACTAAAACCTTGTGTGCCTTCCTCTTTTGAGGTGTCTCCATCTTCCAGGGGGTCTGGGCCTGTGTGGAAGGAGTGGAGGCGGCGAGGTAAAGGTCGTACAGGACCTCCAGAGGTTCATTCCCCGGCTAGTTGGATTTACCTCCAGTCTGGAACTCCCCAAGGAAGAGTCTCAGAGGAACAATCGGTAAAGGCTCCTGCGGCTGGTTCCCAGTTAGAAGATCCAGGAGCAACAGAGGATATTGCAGCATCAAGCTGTATGATGGAGCTGGAGAGTGAAGCCCGGGAAGAGTTGGCTGTGCAAGTGGGGTCTAGTGGCCCTACTGCTGTGATTGTGCAAGGGGATTTGGTTGACACAGGGGGTGGTCCTCGACCTCAGAGATGGCAACTGAGGCGAGAGAGACGGTTGCCTGTCTGGACCAAGGATTATGACATGCAGTGACTCGAGGACGAGTCCTCTCCGGTTGAAGGGGGGGATAGTGTAATGAACGAATCTGGGCGTGGTCATTCGCTGCCATGTTAATGGGGAACACCGGTGATTAGGATTGGGGTGGGGGAGGGAGAGTTATAAAGAGGATGCCTATGTGGGAGGGGGGGAAGAGAAAAGGTCTTTCTTTGGTCTTGTAGGGAAACTGGGGGAGTTGGAGTAGCTGTCAGTCTGTGGGAAAAGGAACCGTGGTGTGTCCGTCGCCGGTGGTAGACTGGCCGTGGATGAAGTTATAGTTAGTTATGGGGGGGGATAATGCTTTTAGAAAGATAGCGGTTTAAAGGGCTGGCAGCGAAGTACAGCGGGGAGACGAACCCCGTGGACTGAGAGACCTCAACTTCTTTTCCCTGGAGAAAGCGGGGGGGGCCAGGTGTGCCTCTTTCCAGGGGAGTAACCGCTTTTAATGGTGTAATTTTGGAATGAATGAGCGTATGTTTGTGTATGAATTTTATCCCCGGATTGCGGTCGTGAGTAGGAGGGCGGGGTTAGAAGGTGCATCGGGAATGATTTGTTTGCTGTGTGTAAGGGTTTGCACGGGCGTTGTGATTTAAGCTTGCTGTGCTGTATATTTGGATTCTGAGTGGCGTGGGGGGAACTGTGGTTGTATCATTCCTAGTGAGATGAAGTTAGCCCTCGGGAAGGGGTTGTAATCCGGGGAATATTTAATAAAGATCTTCCTATATTTTGGTGTCCTTATTTGGTTGGACCTTCCCAGCCTCTTTAAATTAAAAAGGTGGTGGCAGCGAACTTCGACAAGTGCGCCCTGGTAGCCCACTTGTTACAATATTTTTTGCTGGTCTGTGTTAATGTAATACAACAACTCTGTTCTAATAGCTCCCTGTTACTTTAATGCTGCATGTGTGTGTAATTTATAGCAAGTTAGGCAAGCTACAGATTCAACCATTAAACTGCATTTTCATTCCACATTTTTTGACAGTTCTGTCCAAAAACATATTCCACCAAATCAGCCGTAACAAATTCCAATAACTTCAACCTTCAAATGTATTAAAGTTGATCTTTTTCAGTGTGTTCCTAAATCTTACGGTATAAGCAAAAGGTATAAATAAAAGATTAAGAACAATTTCCATTCGAATAGTGGAGAAGAGTCCTCATCTTTTGTACATGTGTCATGCTCAGAGTCCATCAATCGCCTGAGGAGAGAGGAGATGTGAGGATTGACTGAGTTGTTCTTCTCAGGCATCGTCCCACTTCTTTGGTTTACAGTCTTCATGCTGCTGCTTGGATTGATTCCAATGAAACAGTTGAAACCGCAAAATCACATGAATAAAACTTACGCTGACCCTCACGGAAGCAGCCTGGTATCTGTTTCATACCTCACTTTACAACACACAGGACTTTTTTTTTTTAACAATTTAAAGGCACAAGTTATTTTACTTCATGGCCAACCCATGTTTGCTAGTTTAATGGCAGAAAAATAGTCAAAGCCAGGCGCCTGGTCCACAAGGGTTGTACTCAGTCACTGGTGTATTTAGGGTGTAAACATGCTATAAACTAATTTTTTCAAACATTTTCTTTAAGAGCTACATGCGCTTGCACCTTGGTGAATTGCTATTATAATGGTGGACTTGCCAGGTAGAAGAAAAGAATAGAGGTCTGCATTCCCGTGGAACCGATGGCAATAAAGTGCTATCAAAAGTTTCATTTTTGAATGTGGGAGCATGGGGGGGGGGACAAGTGATATGTTTACAGGAAAAAAGAATTAAAACAAATGTATTTTTTTGTTATCAAACAATTATTTATTTGCATGAGTGAATAGAAAATTACATTAACTCCCTATAACGCCACATGTATCATATTTAAGACCTCTACGTCAGTAATACGATTATCCCTTTCCTCAAAAACCTGGTGTATATAATGATATACCTGTATTCTGCCCTCTGGTGGATGACCTATGTAGTTCAGATGGAAAACGTCTTTTTTTTTTCAAGAATCACTGACGGCTGCAAACACGTTGTAGCCGGCAGGATTTTCATGGGATAAGAAGTCCTATTTTGGGAACAGTTACAGTAAGCGCAATGTAGCGAAAATTAATTATATTTCAAAATGAGTCTTTATTAGTGTGAACTAACTAATAATAACTTAATATATCATGAAATATTTTATAGAAAAACGTGCTGAAAATGTGTGTATCAAATATGATACTACGGGTATGAAAATGTATTATATTTGTCAGTGCATCAGGTGTTGTTTTAGTCAATTTCTTGATAAAATTTTATATCATAATACAAACAACAATTAATATATAACCGGTACGAGTAGCGACCATATAGCTGAAAAGGGGACCTTTATTTTGATACCCCGAGGGGATTTTTATGATGATATGGGGCGCGGTATTCCATCAGATTTATACCTGCATAATCTCGCGATTCGAATCGAAGTACTGTTTGGTCTTGGAGGTTTCTTGGGAAGAGGGAGTGCGGCAAGTAGCCTAGTCTTCCTCTGGATAAGGCGGACCACTCTTCGTGAAGTTTTGGGGCATTGATGGTGAGGGACGAACGCATTTGCCCAAAGGCACAAGGGGGTGAAGTCGTGTATCCAGAACAAGATTGTTTGCAAAGACAAGGTATGGGTTTTATCTTTTTCCTAACATAGTTAATTGCTATTGAGTCGGACATAGTTTTAATTATTGACTGACGCGATGGTAATATATAAAAGAGCGACCGGAGGTGAAAACCTGATCGGCTGGTGTGAGTGCGGGTCCTCTGGAGGTAGATAAACGCTTTTGCTGTGTGGGATACATGTTGGTTTTATGTTTATTATGAGGAATGGAGTGTGGGTTTTGTAATTTCTGTTTTGGCATTTGCAGGAAACCGCAACCTTTGGGGAAAGTTGTACCCACTGTTTCTCTTCCCCTCTTTTAGGGCGCAACGTATATACTGCCTTTGTAAAATTATCTGCGAACGATACACATGTATAACTCCGCTGAGACCGTGGACTTTCTCGGGTGACTCTGTCCGTACCCTCTAGCAGGCTGTCCCTGGGCTTATTAGTTGGAGCCTGGGACCAGTGCTCTGACGACCCCAGTGTGCGTATTGGAGTGGATTTGCTGTGCGCTGTCGGTATTGGTTTTTATTTTGTTCTGCAGTGAGGACTATTTTGTTGTTTTGAGTATATGGTATTTTGATTTGTTTAAACCAGGGGTGCTAATCGAGCAATAGGGTCCCAGCCTGCTGTGAGGATATCTCTGGCTGCCCAGTGGCGCGGGCCGGGGTTTTAAACTACCTACTGGGGGATATACTTCACCAGTGGAAACATCAACCAGGTCACCGGGAGTTATTGAACCCTCCCCTTTTTGTTGCGATTGTTAATAAAACCAATAAATACTTTTATGATCCAGCCCTAATCTCTCCTGTGTGCTCGCTTTGGATACCGCTTGATTAGGGGGGTACTCGCTCAAGGTCACAAATATAATACTCAATTTTAAGCTTGATTATTTCTTCCAGTATTCGTTTTGAGAATTTGACGTTTATGCTGTTTTGTCTTGTTTGTCTGTTTTGTCCATGCGGGGCGACGGAACACCAGCGACGTCCATTGTGTCCGTGTGATTCACTTTTACTCTCGCACCATGTTTTGTCTTGTTTATAAAGAATTACGGCAGGATAGCTGTGCAGAATCTTTATTGAATGACACGGAGTTTATGTTGTACTCCGTACAGGCAGGTAGAACTACTCCGACTGAGTCTCAGCGAGTATGCATAAACAGATCACGTGTGCATTAACCAATCAACATAAAGCTTCTATTTAACACGTACACATCATTTAAATAATCAATTCTGTGTCTAACAAATTATGCAATATTTTCTGCACGAATATTACACACTCTATGCAGGATTTTGTATTGTATTAACTGTAAACTGGAATTTCTAATCAGTTTATAGGTTTTTAAACATATCTTAGACCAGAAATTGTGGTCCCAGCTGACTGATAGATCTTCCACCCATGTTGCAATGAGTCATCCATTTTAGAAAGTGTCCTGTATATTTTAGACAGTAATTTGGGGGGTTTCAGATTAAGGAATTCTGCCACACTTTGCGGTATTTGTAATTTGATTTGATTAGACCTTTTTTTTTTTTTTACTATAGATTTAACTTGTTGATATTCTAAAAATCTATTCTTGCTAATCCCATATTGTTTAATATGTCAAAGGGAATAAAGTCTATTCCTTCAAATATATGTTCCAAGTATTTAATACCTTTACAACTCCAATCTGGGAAGTTTATCAATTATTGTTTAGTAGTACATCAGGGTTGTTCCAGATGGGAGTACGCTTGCATGGGATTAATGAAGACTCAGTCATTTTTAGAAACTCCCAGCACGCTGTCAGAAAAGAGCTGATACTGATGCTTTTGAAGCATTCCTGTCGTTTTGATGTTTGAGCTAATGAATGGTAAATCCGAAATCTCTATCTTATTGCATAGTGCCTGTTCTACGTCTGGCCAAGGCTCATCTAAGAGGGTATGTTTTAACCACCCTGAGATGTTTTGGAGCCTGTTGGCAAAGAAATAGTGGTGAAAGTTAGGCCGATCTAGTCCTCCTTTATCCTTAGTCCTTTGCAGTGTTTCTAAGCTAATACGTGGGGGTTCATCTGAATTCCTCTGGAAAGATAGCGGAGTCCAGAGATCTAAACCAGTCAGGTGATGTTTTGCTCGGGATCATTGCAAATAAATAATTAGTTCTTGGCAAAACCATCATTTTTATTGAGGCATCCCTTCCCATAAGTGATATGGGTAGGGACTTCCACCTAACCAGATCATCCGCTACTTTCTTTAAAAGTGGGAAATGGTCTAGTTTAGTTGAATCTGCCAGCCTAGGTGTAACATTAATTCCTAAATATTTAATATCTCCAGACTACAGTGGAGAGGAAGAATTATTCTGGAAGGAGCAATTAATTGGAAGAACTGTAGATTTTAAGCAGTTTATCAAATAACCTGAGACTCTTGAGAAAGAGTTTATTAATGTAATTACCTCAGAAAGAGTGGTTTGTGAATGCTGGAGAAAAAGTAACACATCATCCGCATAAAGTCTTACCTTATGTTCTACATTCCTGCATTTAATGCCTTTAATCACTGTAGCCTGTCTAATTGCTGCTGCTAGTGGTTCAATAAAAATCGCAAACAATGAGGGGGATAGAGGACATCCGTGGCTGGTGCCCCTCTTGAGACAGAAACTGGAGGATGTTTAGTCATTCGTCCTGACGCATGCTGTTGGTGAACTATATAATATTTTTAACCAGTTTATGAAAGAGTTTCTGAAACCAAATTTGCATAAAGCTGCAAATAAAAAATTCCAGTTACTGTAACTCTATCGAATGCTTTTTCTGCATTTAGAGACAGTATTGTAATTTGAAGGTTTTTATTGCATGAATAGTCTATGTCTAGATTAAGTAATCTACGTGTATTTGTTGATGAGTGCCTCCCTTATGAAACCAGTTTGGTCAGGATGAATTATGAGAGGGGTTAACTTCTCTATTCTTTTTGAGAGAGCTTTGCAGATTATTTTAAGGTCAACGTTTATAAGGGATATTGGACGATAGCTGGTAGATACTGTAGGATCTTTGCCTGGTTTTAGCAAGAGACTAATGTTTGCAGAATTCATATTTGGTGGTAGCCGACCATTTTCCCTGGTTTCTTGCAACATTCTGCAGAATGTTGATGCCAGAATTGTCCAGAATTCTTTATAGAATTCTGCTGGAAATCCATCTGGACCTGGAGCCGTTTTATTGGGCATACCGTTCAGGGCTTCCTGGAGTTCACCTGGTGTCAGCGGAGAATCCAGTGCCATCGCTTGATTGTCTGATAATTTCGGAAGGGTTATACTATCAAGAAACTGATCAATTTCGTCTTTAGATGGGTTTATCTGTGGTGAATATAAAGATTTGTAAAAGTCCCTGAAAGTGCTGTTTTTTCTGTCAGGGTCATATACTGTATCCCCATTTCAGTCTTTAACAGCACATATAGTTGTTTTTTTCCATATTTATTTTTAACTGATCGTATCTAGCCTCGCTTGTCTCCCGTGTCTCCCTTTCCCGAATAAACCCCGATTACCCCGATCCTGCTCGTCAGCCTGGTTTTCTGAACCACCGCCCGCACGATCGCCTGTCTACCCGAACCTTCCCGTGACACATGGTTTCTTCTAAGTCCTGGATACACTTGTTTTCTCTTCTTTTTATGTGATGAGAATGAGATTATTTTACCTCTCATCACAGCTTTGCCTGCTTCCCAGAGAACAGATGCTGATGTTCCAGGCAGGTCATTATAGTCTAAATATAAAGCCCACTCTTTTTTTAAAATAGTTAATAAAATCTCCATCTTTAAGCAATGATGTATTAAATCTCCAGTTTCTACTTGGTGGAATGGCCTTCTTATTTATTAGGGTTAAAGATACAGGAGCATGATCGCTGACAGCTATAGGGTGTATCTCTGTGTCTGAAATGTCACTCAGCAGAGAGCTACTGACTAGGAAATAATCCAGATGAGAGTAAGAGTGATGGACATGTGAGAAGAAAGTATATTCCCTACGGGTGGGGTGAAGAGAACGCCATGCATCGCAAAGTCCATAGTCGCTCATGTGCTGTTTAACTATGTTTGTGGATTCCCAATTGCGCTGAGCAGCTGTACTGAGCCTGTCCATTTCTTTATTTAGTCCAAAGTTGAGGTCGCCCACAAGAACAAGTGCGCAGTCCTGGTGTTCAGAGAGTGCGGTAAAGAAAACGTGGAAGAATGAGGGGTTATCAACATTTGGACCATATATATTAACAATACATAACTTTTTGTTAAGTATAGATAATTTAATGATTATAAATCTACCCTGTGGATCTATAATTGTGTTGAGTACTGTGAAATTGACATTTTTATGTATTAGAATGGGGAGGCATGGTGATGCAGTGGTTAGCACTGTTGCTCCGGACCCCCTGCGGCCCAGTAGGATTAGCAGTTTGGAAAATGGATGGATGGATGGATATTTTTATTAATTTAATTTTGAGTATTATGGTGTTCCATGGGGGCGGCATGGTGGTGCAGTGGTTAGCACTGTTGCCTCACACCTGGGTGACCCAGGTTCGAGTCTCCGCCTGGGTCACGTGTGTGAAGTTTGAATGTTCTCCCCATGTCATCGTGGGGTTTCCTCCGGGTACTCCGGTTTCCCCCCAGTGTCCAAAAACATGCTGAGGCTAATTGGAGTTGCTAAATTGCCCTTAGGTGTGCGTGTGAGAGTGAATAGTGTGTGAGTGTGCCCTGCGATGGGCTGGCCCCCCATCCTGGGTTGTTCTCTGCCACTTGCCCATTGCTTCTGGGACAGGCTACGGACCCCCCATGACCCAGTAGGATAAGCGCTTTGAAAAATGGATGGGTGGATAGATGTATTAGAATTGCTACCCCTCTTTATTATAATAATAATAATAATAATAATAATAATAAATAAATAACTTAATTTCCCTACAGGGGATCAATAATCTTTACGCCTCCTCAACTTGCTCTTTGTGGAGTAAGTTGACCACGAAGGGCTGCCACTCATAGTGGCGCCCAGGGAGCTGGGGGTTAAGGGTCTTGCTCAAGGAGCCGCAGACGTGCTGAGGCTGGGTTCGAACCTGCGACCTTCTGATTACAAGGATACAGGCTTAGCCCACTGAGCCACACGCTGCCCCCTAGTGCCCACTTTGCCTAGAGTTATAGCAGGCTGAGAACACATTGGGAAACTCGGGTGTTTTAAGTTCATCCTTTGGCAGGTCTATGAGTCTCTTGTAATAAAACGTCTGCCTGTAGTTTAAGCTGGCTACCAGGGAGTGGTACTGGGGTCGCCGTACAGCTGCCCATCCACGTAGAGCTGGTCTACGGCGATGAGAGCTCGGGAACCCTTCTAAATAAAGTTGCGTCGGATTGGGAACAGAACTTTGCGTCGCTCCAGGATCTCTTTGGGGAACTGGTCGTTTACGACAAAGTCTGTTCCTTTCAGCTCCCAGCCGCGGCTCTTCACCTGCTCCTTCTGCTTAAAATATCCAAATTTAACCACAATAGGATACGGTCTCAGTGCACCAGGCCTCTTGGCTCCCAGCCGATGGACTCTCTCAAAGCAGATGTTTTTCAGTGTCCTCTGAAAGCTTCAGGTGGTTCTTGATAAAGGTTTTGACGGTAATTCTGGGATGCCTGAAAACACCAGGTTATTTCTCATGCTACAGGCCTGTAGATCGACGACAGTCTCTTTTATTTTTTTATTTTCTTCATTTAGATGGGTCACATTTTCAGTTAGAGACTTAACCGAGTCCCATAGTGAGGTGTTTTCAGCAGCGAGTGTTTCCACCTGCTGCTGGTTGAATTCCAAAGATTCCCTCGGGGATTTGAATTCCTGATGTAGAATCTCGACGAGAGCCAACCTCTCGTCGAAGCTGGACAATCGTTTGTCGATTGAATCCAGGATGTCGGCAAAGTCTTTACCAGTCGGCGATGCTGTGCCAGGGGAGTCTGCCGGGCAACTTCTTTTGGAGGACGGTGTCTCGCTTTTGGCTGGAGAAGATGCATCTGCGTTCTTCTTCATGACTATAATGTTGAAGTACCAGTCGATATATTCCACAAGAGATTCCAAATTCCCCTCGCTGTTCATTCAGATTTTCCGCCAAGTCTCCGGCGTCTGACGTCACCTACAGCATTTCCGCCTCTGACGTGCCCTCCAACGTACTCATACTTGTACTTGCAAGATCTCAATTCTGTATTACAGTAGCGTACATTGTCCTGGAGGATATGGGTGTGAGGCAAGGAACAACCCAGCATGGGCCACCAGCATATCGCAGGGCACAGATACCAGTCACACCTACAGGCAATTTGGTAACTCCAATTAGCCTCAGTATGTTTTTGTACTGGGGGGGGGGGGGAAACCAGAGAACCTGGAGGAAACCCCACAACAACACAGGAAGAACATGCAAACTTTACACACATGGTGTTATGGCCGTGACTCAAACCCAGCTCCCAGAAGTGTGAGGCAATAGTGCTAACCATTGCACCACCATGCTGGACCATAAGTGGAAATCCAACAAGTGAAACTGATTTATTAGGGTTAAGCTAACAGACACCCAGAAAAATTAAAATGTAAATCACTGCAGTGCCGTGCAAACCTGTGTGAACAGCCAATCAGATCAGCCTGCTCTGTAGCATGTACCTCCCTGTTTCCGGTCCCTTTGTCAGTTTCTCACTGGCTGATTCAAAACAAGTGGAACCACTATGATGTTCAAACCCTTTGCTCTTCTCATTTTCATTAGTAAGCTCCTGATCACCGTAACCAGTCTGCATTTAAGACATTTTTCCCACACCCCATTCTCACAATAAGCTGATAATAATACTAATAATACTACTGTAATAATAGTATTACAGTAGACTTACTCAGCCAGATGGCAGTGGTCACATACTGATGAATGGTTGGGTAGCCAAGTGCTAGAAAGCTAGAAAGCAAATAAACTGATTCACCATTTACTCTCATGTACATCAATTAAAACTGTTTGCTCCAAGATAAAAGATGAAAAATACAAAAGTCATTTTTTCCGTCTAACCTCTGATTACTGCATGACATTTCTGATAATTGATGAGTAGAAGTCTGTTGTCAAATGTCTGTTGCTTGGTGGTAAGATGTTTCCAAAAGGAGAACCACAAAGAGCACAGTCATTTTCAAGGTTATTTCTCACTGGTCAGTGTGAAAGGCTGCATCATTACTATAACGCCGGGCTCAGCACAGTGACTGCACCTGCGCTGCACTGTAGACCACAAGCCAGGCTGCAGACCATCAGCCCTGAAAGTTAAAACAGGACTCGTATGTGTGTCATGTGTTGTTTAATAAAAATTTACAGGACAGAACATAGTGGATTCAGTTTCCTTTGCTCTTACACTCCCAGTCCAAAGTGTGGCCACAACTGCTGTCAATGCATCTGTTTCTTTTTTCACTGTGTTATTCACCTTAATATCAAAAGGCTCCAAAGCAGTACAGTAATGCAGAACAAATAATGTAACTAACAAGGAAGTGGGGAGGTAATGGACAGAAGTGTTGGTTTTTGGTAACTCCACTCCTCTGACCTCCACTGTAATTTTAGGTTCCTTGGAACAATATTGTAAACCAGTCATCACACACCTAGGGGTTAAAGTCGACACCAACCTTAAGTTTGACACGCAGATAAGATCAGTTGTCAAGTCAAGCTTTTTACAATTGAGGCAGTTGGCCAAAATAAAGCCAATTCTTTCTAGGCAGCACTTTGAGACAGTAATCCACTCTTTTGTCGGTACTAGTTTGGACCACTGTAACGCCCTCTATGTTGGGGTTAGAGGCTCCACTATTGTTCACCTCCAGAAGGTTCAAAATACTGCCGCACATGGAAATATGAGCATGTCTCCCCCATTTTAGACTCACTCCACTGGCTGCCCGTACATTTTAGGATTCATTTTAAAATTCTGTTATTTGCTTTTAAAGCCCTCAAGGGTCTTGCTCCACCTGACCTCTGTGAGCTGCTTCACCCTTACACCCCCACCTGCTCTCTCAGGTCAGCTGATCAGCTGCTCCTGATGGTTCCTAAGACTCAGCGTGAGCTTAGAGGGGATCGAGCTTTTGCATTCGCAGCTCCTAAAATGTGGAATGATTTGCCTTTTCACATTAGAGAGGCCTCTTCTCTTTAAATCTTTAAATCTCTTTTTAAAACTCATCTCTTCTCCTTGGACACCTTGTGAGATATTAACTTTAATAGTAAATTTTATTTCAATCTTAGCCTTTTCTTTATTAATATAAATTTTTATATATTCATAAATAATTATTAATATAATATTTTTATTTTATTAATGGCCATTTACTTACATTTAATGTTTTGGTTTTTATTAAATTTATTTTAATTTGTTTTTAAGTTTGTGAATATTTTTATTTATTCCTTTGTGCAGCACTTTGGTCGATAAGGTTGTTTAAAGTGCTTTTTAAATAAAGCTGGATTGGATTAGATTGGAAGATGGCTCAACAAATCTCTCTCCCAGTATGTAAAATTCGATAGAGGGTCGCAAGGTGACATTCTGTCTGGGGCCCAGAATTTTTAGCTACACCTCTGTGCTACTGTGTTTTTATTTTTACTCTAGCCATCAACAACTCTGGAGCTGCTATATTGCCACCTGGTGGTGAAGAGATCAGACAAAATATGTACACATGTAACCAACAGTGGGGCGGCATGGTGGTGCAGCGGTTAGCACTGTTGCCTCACACTTCTGGGACCCCGGTTTGAGTCTCTGCCTGGGTCACATGTGTGTGGAGTTTGCATGTTCTCTCTTGCTAAATTGGCCGTAGGAGTGCATGTGTGTGTGAATGGTGTGTGAATGGTGTGTGAATGTGCCCTCCGATGGGCTGGCCCCCCATCCTGGGTTGTTCCCTGCCTTGTGCCCATTGTTTGCAGGATAGGCTCCGGACCCCCCGCGACCCAGTAGGATAAACGGTTTGGACAATGGATGGATGGATGTATGAGGGTGAGTCACAATGACAACAGCTGCTCTGTTGACTTGGTCCCAGGAGTCGTCAGCGTTGGTCTGCCGGGGCCCCCGTCCTGTCTGTGGAAGCACCCCTCTTGTTGGCTGTTCTCTCTGCCTGGGCCCCCTCTCCTGCTGCCTCACCTTTGGGTTGAAGTGGCTCCCCATTGCCTCTGTAAAGCTCTTTGTGTATCTTAGAAAAGGGCTGTATACATGTAACATTCATTCATTTATTCGAGGTCCCAGCCAGAAGAGTGCAGTCCCACACTGTCCCAACAGCCTGAATCAGCTGGATGTTATAGGATTAAGACACTTCCTGCATTAGGCCATTTACCCTCAGTGTATTTCCACATACCCTGACAGGATGGATGACAATACTGTGGCCCTAATTTTCAATACACAGTTTTCACATGAGTCTCACCCTCATCCACATTCTCTGCATTCCTTATCTCATGCTTTTTTGCCACCCGCATCTCCTCTGCCTGCTTTGTCTCATTTTCCCACAATTGAAACACCTTCCAATTTGTCTCCGTTTTAGTTCTACCACATTAATACCTGAGCAACCAGTCTGATCCTGTTCCTCTAATTTCAAACGCATCTGGCTTATCTGATTGGGACTGAAGCTGCTGTTTCTAGGAAAACCACATTCGTCCCACTGGGGCAGGTCTGACGCCGCGTCCTTCCCATATTTCTCCCATAATTGTTGTAGAGAATTTCAGCTGGAGATCTTTCCCAGAAGCAAGTCACTTCACTTTAGCACCTGTTATCAGTAAAAGTCAAGTCAAGTAGGTCTTTAATGTTATTTTTAACTTTACACAGTTGAGTATAGCACAGTTACAAAAGAAACTGTTTCCCTCGGACCAAGGTGCTACTTAAATTAACACAAGACTAACACATACCAACCTAGCAACATACTGTATGGTGCATAATGAGCAAAAACTGTGCAAACATTGCAGGACAGTGCAAAAAGAGAGGACAACTGACACCAACGAGCACAAACAGCACAGTAAACCCAATACTGATAAGGTGCAGTTTGGTTGTGCAATGAGGTAGCAATAAAAATAAATAAAAGTAACTGTAAACATGGCTACAATAAGATAAAAAAATAGTAGTTAAATAATAAAGTGTGTTAATGAGTGTATGTGTGTGTGGTATCAGATTAGTCCCTGAGAGTTCAGTAGTCTGACGGCATGGGGGATAAAGCTGTTTGAGTCTGGCTGTAAAGGCCCGAATGCTCCGGGACCTATTTCCAGAAGGCAGGAGGGTGAAACGATAATGTGAGGGGTGGGTGGGGTCATCCACAATGGTGGTGGCTTTGCGGATGCAGTGTGTGGTGTGAATATCCGTGATGGAGGGGAGAGATATGTTAGGGTTATCTTCTTCTGAAGATGCGCTGGAAACAAACCAGTCTCTGAACACAGAACAACACAGACAGCTGTGATGACGTTTTACTTGCTGCAAGGTGTAGGGAATCCACTTGCAGAGTCTCCGCAGTTTCAGCAAAATGATGGTTTATTGAACAGCAAAAATAATACAATGTAATACAGTGTAGAGACACACCGGGTACTGAAAGGCAGCTCAGACACAAATTGAAGACAGTTCTTCACCCCCCTTTATACCCAAAAAGGCCCTCCCCACCAAGGTGTTGTGTGTAGGTGTTGTGAGTGAATTTACATATAAAGAGTGACCCCCTGGAGTGTGAGGATCCTGAGACGGGGACAGGACAGAACAGGGTAGAGACTTTTATGATCATTGTAATTAAATTCTTATCACCTTATCTTATCCTTATCACCCTAGTGGTGCCAACTGGAACCCCCATGCTCTCCCTGGCTTCCACCATGATCATAAATTCCTAACATTGTCTGCATTCAAATGATCAACCAAGAACCTTGGGGCATTTTTACCACTTTTCCTTACAAAGGGAAGCCCGGTCCTGACCTCGAGGTGTCAGCCTCTCAGTCGAACTCGGCCAACTTCGAAAAAGGAACTCCCCTCGCAGTGTCTTTTATTGAGGTACACAAACAGGATATGCAACTGACATTGAACATTGTTTGTCACCATATATGGGGTGGAAATATTCAAGCGACAGTTCTTGAGACGTGTTATTGCTCAATTAAGATCAAGCTGCGGCAGGGTGTTGTTTCCAAGCGTCTAGCAAAATGATAATAAAAAAAGTACATATTTCTCTAACAAGATACTCCAATGATTTTCTCACCTGTCATCACTATCTGTTGTAGGGACTTGCGATCTGAGGCGACATAGTTCCCAAAGCAGACTGTGATGCAGCTGCTCAGGGTGCTTTCAACAGTTCCCCAATAGAGTGTGAGGATGGGAGATGGGCTTTTCTGAGCTTCCGTGGAGAGTAGAGGTGCTGCTGTGCTTTCCTTACTATGGAGCTGATGTTGAAGGACCTGGTGAGATTCTCCGCCAGATGGACAACAAGGAATCTGGTACTCTCTACGATCTCCACAGATGAGCCATCGATGTGCAGCAGAGAGTGGTCACTCTGTGCTTTGTGTTCTTCTAAAGTCAACAACCATTTCTTTGGTCAACATTCAGAGACAGGTTGTTGGCTCTGCAGCAGTCCGATAGTCATCACACTTCCTCTTTGTATGCTGAGTCACCGTTTTTATTGACGAGACCCACAGTCTTGTCATCAGCCTGATGTTGATGATGTGATTCGAAATGTGCATTGCTGCTCAGTTGTGAGTCATCGGAGTTAACAGCAGTGGGCTGAGCATAAAGTCCTGGGTTCCTGCTACAGCGTCTGAGCAGCCGCCTTCGTCGCCCGTAGCTCCTGCGCAGCCCGAGCAGCCGCCTCCGCTGCCCCCTGCGGCCCTAGAGCCCAAGGCGCTCCCTCTGCCTCAAATGACTGTGCCCCCTGGGGCTCTTGTTCCTGGCCCCACTCCTGTCCCTGACCCAGCTCCAGACTTTCCTGCCCTAGTCCCCGAGGAGGTCCCGGACAGTCCGACCACCGTGTGTGCCACGCCCCCTGATTATCCACGTGTGCTTCCCTGATCGTACCCAGCTGTGTCCGATTATTTTCAATCAGTCCTGTCTATTTGAGTCCATGTCTTACTAGAGTTCAGTGTCCGTCATTGAAGTCCGTCTGCGTGAGATGTTTCCTGCACCCCGTGTTCCTAATAAATCCCCGTATTTCCCCGTATCCTGCCTGCCTTGCCTGTTTCCTGCCCGTCCGCCGCTCCCGTTAAACGGCGATCGTGACACAAGGCACACGCACATCAACAAGTACCAATGCAGCAAATACAGATGAACAATTTAGGAGGAATACTAGTCAAAGGAAGGAAGAAAAGCAGCCCACCCTATCTCATGGTCACGGACACAAACATCAGGGAGTGTTATGAAGAAGACACCACACTTAGCACCATTGGTTTTACGCAGTGAATTACACCAGAGAGAGTTTTTACATTCTAGCTGTGTTACATAACATTCCTCAGCCTTCAGGTTTTTTCCACACAATGCAGGACACGCAGGGGTGCCAAACAAAACAGCGGAACTGCAGTGTAGCCAATTATTTGTTTCAGTAGTTTTAAGAAAACTAGAACATAAAATGTTTGTTTTACTTAGGTAAAAGTCCAGTTGAAACAGACTTTATTTTTAAAAAGTTAGATTGGCTTTAAGTGATGAAACATGTTACTTGTGTTAATATTGCTTAATGAAGTGTAGGTGACATAGAAGCATGCAGTTTGATGTTTGGGGGCTGTAGTTTTTAATGGGACTATTTGAATATGGAGTACTAGTGTTGTACTTTTTAAGGGTACAGCACACGAAAAAAATACAGAGTATTAAAAGTGCCTCTCTTTAAAGGAACTGAGTTATCTTAGTGTATTTTACATCACATACACTCTCGGTCCGCTGGGGGAGTCCATCCCGCTGTAGTTGGAGAATGCTGCCATCAGTCGCTCGGTGTAGCACTCGCAGGATTTACCAGGCTCCTGTTTAAACTGATGCATCATGCCCCAGTCCATGCGCAGGAGGACCAGTCTCTGAAGGGCTGTCGCATGGTGAGGTCTGTTCTGCCTGGGATCCAGCAGGTCACTGGCAATGTCCTTCAACTCCTTCATCTACAGTGTCAGATGAGCAAACCTCATCTCCCCCTTGAGGATTTGGACAAACCAACATAGGGGCAAGAATTTCTGCTACCTCGTCCTGCTGCCTGAGTGTTTCGCCACGGCACTTCATCACCGAGAAGGAGGTAGAGTCGGGTGCTGAATGGTTATGATCCTCGTCTGCAGGGGGGAGAGGGGAAGGGGCAGGGGAACCACTTGCTACTCCTCCCTCGGCGGCATAAGGAGGAAGCTGCTGTTTGGGCAGCAATGCTTGGGCAGGAGCCACACAGTTTATTTCTGGGTATCTAATTAGCGGACACCATTAGGTCCCTTCAGGGGCTCCACAGACAAACTCATTGACATAATAGAATTGTCACAGAAAAATTCTTTGTCACATTCTCAGTCGACATAGACTGTGTGCTGTTTACATATTTTTGGCACAAACGAAATCTCATATGCATATTGACATATCTTTGGCACAAGTGGACCTCCATCACTTTAAAGAGGGTAAACTCTGGTCAGGAAATTTACGACGTCAGAATAAACTGATTTTTAACAGAAGTAACTGACATGCCCTAATAAGGAAATGCATACAATCAGAATACAATATCTGTGGTTTTTAACAGTGGTAACAATCTGATAATGAAAGGAATCAGATCAACATTTCTATAGCATGTAACAGAGCTTGCTCCCCTCCAGAACTCATTGTTCCAGTAGTTATCTGAAATCATCTGCAGGAGCTATTCTTTTATTTGTATATTAAGCGTAATTATTCATGAATATTATTGATGATGTTTATTTGTTCAATGTTTTTATTTATTCGTATTTATTGTTTATAATATAATGTTATATATATATATATATATATAGTATTGTAATAGGGGTGGCATGGTGGTGCAGTGGTTAGCACTGTTGCCTCACACCTCTGGGACCTGGGTTCGAGTCTCCGCCTGGGTCACATGTGTGTGGAGTTTGCATGTTCTCCCCGTGTCGTCGTGGGGTTTCCTCCGGGTACTCCGGTTTCCCCCCACAGTCCAAAAACATGCTGAGGCTAATTGGAATCACTGAATTGCCCATAGGTGTGCATGTGTGAGTGAATGGTGTGTGAGTGTGCCCTGCGATGGGCTGGCCCCCCATCCTGGGTTGTTCCCTGCCTCGTGCCCATTGCTTCCGGGATAGGCTCCGGACCCCCCGCGACCCAGTAGGATAAGCGGTTTGGAAAATGGATGGATGGATAGTATTGTAATACTTGTAATACGAGAGGTACTGCCTGCCTTAGTGATCTTTACTATTGTGTAAGTGTATTCCCACCTGTAGGGGGCAGCAATGGTTGTTATTAGAGGTGCTGAGATTACGCGGCTCAGGGCTGAAGGTGCAAAGTGAAACAGTCATTGACCGTATTTGCCGTGTGTGATGGTGTCTGCATATCGACCCTTTCGAGCCAAACAAACCAGTTCAAAGTACTGTGCGTTAATATATCATATGAATAAATCCACTCAAGAACTAAACTCAATATCGTATCCTCATCATTCAACGCGTCCGTTTTTTCCACCTCTTACCACAAGGCAGTGGATTACATGGGGAAATTACAAACAAGGAGAATTTAATCTGTTTTTCCTCTACATTGTCGTTATTCAGAATATTACAGACTATGAACAAAAACGGACAATGTAAGAAAATAAAAAAATGTGTATGAAAGCTAGAGTATTTTTGCAGTGGTGAACACTAGCTGGTTTATGTACTAGCTCACACTCAAGAAACAGCATAAATGCTACTCATACACAGTTGGGGGGCAGGGGTCAGTCCTTGTGCCTGTAATGAGAAGGTCACCAGTTGAAACTAACCCAGCCACAGCACGTCTGTGGGTCCTTGAGCAAGGCCCTTAACCCCCAGCTCCCTGGGCGCCCCAACAGGCAGCTGCACTTCGCGGACAATTTACTCCACAAAGAGTAAGTTGAGGGAGACATAAAAAACAATTTCCCCACAGGGATTAATAAAGTCCATCCATCTATGGAATATTATTTAGCACTATCTAACGTAGAATATAAGAATTATGATTTTATAAAAAGTATGCCAAATATCCATGATATAATCATTACAATGTAAACATTGTAATGTAATCAACACAATGGAACCAACTGAGTATGTATTTGCACCTTTTGTTAGTCTAAGTTTCTGTTAGCTACTTTATGTTAGTCATGAATCTATGAATATTCACTTTTATTAGCGTATATTTCATCATTATGTAAAAGGACAAATATATTATCAACCTTTTAGTGAGACAGTGTGTAAACGGCTGAAAATACCAAGGTTTACTACTGAAGGAAGGGATTCACCTGAGTTCACCAGAAGTTCATGGCTGAGTATTTTTAAAAAACCAAGTGGAGCTGCTCGCGCCACTATTATGTTCAACCGAGAGACCAAACGGTAAAAGAAATGACTATCAAACTTATCACCTAGAGGTGAACATAAATCTATACAAATATCACCTGCATGCACATTACTTCTTTTACAATAACCAACTCCTGATCCATACTGTTAGTCGTGAAAAAAATAACTATTGTGTACATAGAGGCCCTGTGTAAAAAGATAACTGCCAAGGAAAAGATCAAAAACATTTATTTCAAGGATTCAAAGTTTTTATGGTCATGTACAGTGTACAGTGCAGTTCTTATTTGATTAACTTGAATGTCTTCACAGACAAGACGATTAAACAAATAAAGCAGCGCAACATTACAGTAACTAACAACAAACAAACAAAGTTCACGAGTACTATTACAGTATTCATATCATTTATTTAAATTTAATTTTACCAAGTAAATTAATTGAAAAGCAGTTACCACCGCTTTACCTGCTTCTCGGGAGAAATAGCAGATATACAAACGTCATGTATGTAACTAAAATCTTAAGCCAATAAGGGCAAAGTTGTGTCGTAATGCCCACGCTCGCCTCTCCTGCTCCTGTTTCTCTCCCTCTTTTCTCCACTTTCCCCGTTGTAACACCCTCGCTTTCACTAGCTCGCGTCCTGCCTCGTCTTTCAGGCCGCTATGCTCCTTTACCTTACGCCATAAAAGTGCTCCTAATGATTGCCTATCCTCCGGTTTGTATCCTGCACATTTCACTGCAATCCCCATACGCTTCCACGCATCTGCCGTCTCTCTCTCTCGGCCCTTTTCCTGAGCTGTTTTTCCCACTGCTATTTTTAACAGCTGTATCTGTTCACACAGAGGCTTCCACCGCCCGCGCACTGGTGGACCCCAGCCCCCGTCATCCAATTCTCTATCAAATTCGTGATCCATGTTTTAGCTTATCTGACCTACACTTCTCCTGATCCAACAACCCCTGTGCCTCAGGGGATGGATTTATCCACCCACACTTAGTACACCTCTTAGTTGTCTCTGAGTGCCCCACTAACAAACACCACCAAAACCTAAACCCACACTCACACACAATCACCGAACCACGCAAAACAGTAAATAGTAAATGGTAAACCCACTCACACTGGAATAGTGAATAGTAAACACGCACTTACACACGCGAAATAGTAAATAGCGCTGTGTACACTTTTTGGTACCTTGGGACCCCACGTCTCGGGACTTTTTAGCCCGATGCTTTGAGTACTCTAATCTCGGGACTTTAACCCAATACTTTGAGGACTTTCACCTCGGGACTTCAACCCGTTTTAAGGAGGATGAACCTTACTCCTCCGACCAATTTAGCTGTTCGGGGGTCCTGAATTTCCCGGGACGCTCAATCCCAGCTGTCCTACTGCTCGTCAGCAGTAGGTGGGTTGCCAAACCAAGGACACGACAGTGGACTTAAATCCTCCGCCAATAGGTTCTACTACGGGGTCCCGTACCCTCTGTTCACAGGCCGTCAGAGCTACGCACAACAGGCCCTCGCCACAATATTGGTCGACAGATCCTGAGACACTTCCAGCCACTTTATTTAGCAATCGCCAATATGCAGAATTCGATAAAACAGGCTCTGCTCACCTAATTGCTGGGCGCCCGTGGCTCTCTGCGTCCCCAAGACCTCGTCTCTGGTTCCAATCCAAACAACCTTCTCCTCATCCCGGACGAGCCCCCAAATTGTTGGAGTTAGACTCCACCGAGTCCGTTGATGAGGAAAAGATGCATTCGTGAGGCAAAGGATGGTTGTAAGTCAGCTCTCTTTATTTGTTGTACAGATCGATCCGGGAGCCACTCTCAGATGCACAAAAGTACACACCAAGGGAAGCTCAGCTCCCTGTTGTCTGTGTCTAACTTTTATACCCCGTTTAGGGCGTCTACTGTTCTTGTTGGTATCTTTCCAGTTGACGTAACATATAACTATTGTTTGGACATTGCTGGCGTTAGTCCCCACACCCGTTCCCTTTGATCTTATCTTGTTATGTTGCAATTTAGCAGCGTCAGCGACCCCCTCCCTTGTTATGTCCCCGCAGGTCAAGCGTAAGCTTAATGTCACCACGAGCCTGTCAATGTACCTTCTGCTTTCCGGAATTTACTTACACAACGAGGAGGGCTGGAGCCCCCCTTCTCTTCCTGCCTGTGTTCCAGTTTGTTCCCCTTTCTCAGTGTGACAAAGTTTAGCACGCAACCTAGCCCCCCTTCATTCGCCATTTATATTTTCCGCCGGGCACCCGAAATGCTGCCACACAAAAGATTTAAAAGTGTCTGGGGTATCTACTATAGTAATTTAGTCAGATGCCAACATATTCACAGCAGCTAATTTGCAGCGCATTCGTGAAACCGCTTTTCGCTCCAACGAGAAACTCATGTTGTAATATCGCGAGATCTCGTGACACGCGTTTCACTCCCACTTCTTAGTAACAGTCATGATTTGATAAAGTGACAACCTGCGTAATAATTGGTAATACATAGAGTTTGCTATTGTTCAGGCTAGCAGACTGTTATGGCTTGAGGTTAATGGTGCCTGTTACTTGTGAATTTTCACATTTGCAGGGATCTTCTGCCTCGTGAACGTGAAACGGATAATTATGCTAAAAGAAGAAAAAAGCAGAACTGCAATGTGTGTAAGGCTGGTGCTGATTTTTCAGTCTGAACACAGTAAAATTTATACAAATTACCTGTATTCAAACTTGTATTCTTTATATAGTTTGGTTAATTACTATTTAAAAGTTTTATCTGCGCTCCATTGTATAACTTGTACTGGAGATTTGTATGTACTTTTTGATTGGAAATGGTTAGTTGTATATACATTGAATATTTTTATGATTAATTTCTTTGTTTATTTAATTTGGCAACAGATTTGCACTTTTAGAAGTATTGCTGTTCATTTTTGTGAAAGTTGTTACTAAAAAAAACAAAAGAAGCAGACTTGTGTAAATCCTATATTGGCCGTGTATTCTTCCTGTAGCGTAGTGACAGCTTTTTGTACGGAAGCCGTGAACGGCTGTGCTTGCAAATATATTTTCTTCTGAATAATTAGAAGGATAAGCATATTTTGTCGCCGCCGCGAGATAGTCATGCCATACACAGCTCTGCTCGTTTTTGTACTGTTACTGTGTTACTTAATTTGCGCATCCATGAATTTAACGTTGACATTAAGTCAACATTGACATTGACAACGTTGACATTAAGTGTTGCACCTATCTAGTGTTTTACTGTGAAGGGCATGTTATATCTCGTCTCTAAGTCGCACTATGGTCCAGGGGAATGCTATGTCATATCAGAACATGTGTCGATTATGTGGCAATATAAATATTTTATATTACTGTCAGTTTTAGTTTCAGAAATCCATCATTTGAGAAAAAAGGCCAGTCACGACAAATATATATGGAATATAACAACAGAGTTTAGGCAGCTGTATTTGTTTAAGTGTAAAGATGCACATAGAAACATGCATGAGCTCATCTGAGAATAAACTGAATGCAATGAAGATTTGTGACTCCTGCTGGAAAATGCGAATAGTGGCAGGGTCTTCAAGTAGTACATTTGTCTGAGAGTCAATTAATATTAGGAAAGGCACAGTTTTTTTTCAATGGCGCTAATTATCAAGAAGGAAATGGAGTACCCCAGCACCTGGTTTACGGGCACTGGAAGCTCCAGTATCAGTCAGACTTTCATGTAAGTATATGTGTGTTTAATGACTTAGCAGTTGGTTAAAAAGTAGACTTGTGCATGTTTCATCTTTACCAGGGGCAGAGGGGAAACTCAATAAATAGCCTTCTCTCACACTTCCAGGCCTGCAGAACTGAGCATGTCCCCTGGTTTTGTGCATATGTCTGTAGGCTTTGAGTTTTTCCTATGGGGGCTTCAATTTCCTCCCAGAGTACAAATACGTGCAGATCAGTTGCATTGGGGAGTCCATACTGTGATGCTGAGTGGGTGTAGGAGGAGATTGAGAGATGAAACTCCGGATGATTTACTCCCTCGGCTAACTAACCAGAACAGGATCGTACCAATACCAAAATGATAAGTTTATAAATGTTTTTCACTACCCTGATTCATTCAGTTATTTCTGTTTGTTAATTCCACCTCCCAAGCAAATACATAAATAAACAAACAAACAAATATTCAGGGGGAATGTGTCATAGGTGATAGAATCAGTGGATGAATCTAAAGAAAAAAAGTTATGATTTCTTTCTCTCCAAAACACAATGCAAAAAACTCTTAAGTTAGGTAAGACATTGAAATTTTATGACAGTAGCATGATGCAGAGGAACAACAGAAGGAAAAATCTAACTAAACCTGAGTCAACTAGGACTAATTACACTAAATTAAGTGGAACACACAAAATACCTAAAACCACTTAATAAACAAGCAAGAAATATTACATTTGATTAACTATACTGATGCCTGAGGGAAGTTCTTGTGCTTAATGCAGCAAGTATGTACAGCTGCAGAGACACTACACATAGTGCAAATAAATTAAAAAGTATACAGTACACACACTGATTCCTGAAAAATCAAAATACCATGGAATACTAATGAAATACTTATCAGGATGATGATGACGATGATGATGATAATAATAGAAATAATAATGAATTAGTTTAGGGTATTATGCAATTGACATGTACAATTAAAAAAGAAATTGCACCAGACATTTCCTGTGGCAAAGAAGGGTTGCTTTGTGCCACGTTACTCAAGTCAATTCACTTTATTTTGTATAGTGCATTTTCACAGCCTTACATAGTCTCAAAGCACTTTACTTTGTCCCTGCCCAATTGTCCCAGTGAGCAATATCAAGCCTGAAAAATTATAAAGCCACATTGGCAAGGATAAACTCAGTCATAGTAAGAAACCTTTGGAGGAACCAGAGTGAAAGGGGGAGCCCATCCTCCACAGGGCAGAAGTCAGGTTAACAAAGTCCTGATCTATATGGTTCAATTAGTTAAGTCCGGATGTAAATACAGAATAACTGGCAGCAGGGCACACAGGAAAGACGTCACAGGCAGGAGGGCAGGCAGGAGGGTGGCACAGGCAGGACGTAATGGGCAGGAGGGCAGGCAGGCAGGGCAGCACAGGCAGAAGGGCTGGCGGGTAGCCAGAACTGTTTTGCCACTGCAGTCTGTTTTACAGTTTCATCTGCATTTGTTCCCACAAGGAATAACAACAGCTAATTTATGAACATGCTGCTTTTCAGAAAAGAAGTTTAATTTCTAGGAACATGACCAGTGCAAACATTTAGTGTTGACGGTTCTTTGTAAAATGGATGTTCTGTACTTTTATTGATCTGTCCGTCCATCCATCCATCCATCCATCCATCCATTTTCTAACTACTTCTGATGAAGTTCCGGGTTATGAGGTATCCTGAAGCCCAGGCAATATGGGACACACACACACACATAGGGTATACCTATCTTTATGGGGCCCGCTCATTCACTTCTATGGGATAAATGCTAACGCTAACTATGACAAGCTTAACCCCCACCCTGCCCTAACCATAACCATAAGTAACCCAGCAAAATACAAGAGGTTTTGCATTTTTAGTTTTTCCATAGCAGTCACAGATTTTTATAAAATAGAGTTTTCCTGGTTTTCGGTTTCGTGGTCCCCATAAGGGAAAAAAAACAGGTATTTATCACGTTATGGGGTAGGATAGGTATACCCGCTCGCACACACACACACACACACACACACATGCACACAAATGGATAGATCAACACAGTTACTATGGATGTCGATCCTGCAATAATGAGACAGAACTATCATACTTAATAGGATCATATCCCTAGTTCTACATATGCATAATTATATTTTAAAAAGATCCCACGCACCCAGCACATGAGATGTTTGAACTTCTGCTCTCTGGTAAACGTTACCGCAGTATGCATTGCAGAACAACCAGATTTAATAAGACCTTCTACCCCCAAAGCCATCAGAATACTAAATGCTAATGAACATAAGTTTATGTGAAACCCTACTCTCTCTTCCTCTCTGTGCACTTTATTACCACAACTGGTATTAAGTTTACTTTTTATTTATACAGTATAGTGCAATAATATAATCACGAATGGTGTGTGAGTGTGCCCTGTGATGGGCTGGCCCCCCATCCTGGGTTGTTCCCTGCCTCGTGCCCATTCCACATTCCGGGATAGGCTCCGGACCACCCGCGACCCAGTAGGATAAGCAGTTTGGAAAATGGATGGATGGATATAACTAACATAAGACAGACATTACACCTAACAAACAATAAACACGAAATAAAGGAGTGGACACAAAAAAAATGTAATGCAATGACCAGATTTAACACCTGGATTATGTCCCCCCTTAGTCTCCTTTGCTCGAGGCTAAACAGATTCAGCTCAGCTAACCTCTCCTCATTAGACATTCCTCTAAGACCAGGAATCATTCTCCCAGCTAAGCAAGCCTGAGTCCGGCTTCCACTCCCCCGATTCCCAGCAATGTTAACTTGGAAGGGCGTGTTCTGTATGCACAACTGAGACAACCCAGGTGGAGCTCAGCTTATCGGCTGGCAAAATTGCCTTCAGGTATCACCCACCCTAGTGAGAGTCCAAGCTAGGGCCGTTCTCAGAACTCACCCTAAACGAGGTCCTGCTCAAAAGTTGTAATGACCGCCTGAGGTACCTGTGAGCCTTGCCCGTAATGAGTCAGTGGGTGTAGCCGAGCTGACACGCTTTTGGGCGTCCAATTGCTGAGAACTCCCCTTCGGTTTTGACAAACTGTACGATCGCAAGCAGTGACAGCAGAGCCACAGACAAGCTCAACCAGCAGAGAGCGAATGGTAAGCACCCAACACCCGAAGGGCTCAACTGATCACATCCAAACGACTTCCTGATGGGATTGTGTACGTAACTGGTTTACTGTTGTTAATAGTGGTTGAACTTCTATGCAAGTCCCCTTGTTGGGGGAGAGGGAATGAATGAAAGCATAAGGTGAAATAAAACCTAAAATAAATCAAAAAGGTTAAACAGAAATCAAACCAAATGAATTGTGTTTCTTCTTCAATTGTAAACATAAATTAGTTATGCAACAATAACCTAATTGGATGTTAATGTATTGTGATCAAATTGATTTAGTCCATGAAGTTAATTCCTGCTTTCAGGCAAGAACCTGTGTGTCCAATTATGCGTGTTGTATCACCGCAGTTGACCACCAGAGACCCAACTCAGATGTTGTTAACCTACTATGGCGGACCACTAGAGGTGCAATTTCAATGGAGTGGCACTGCTATGGCTTGCCACTAGAAGCGCAATTTCAAAATGGAGTGGTAGTTCTATGCCTGACCATCAGGGGAGCAATATCGAAATGGGGTCGTAGTTCTATGCCTGACCACTGGAGGCGCGATTTCGAAATGGAGTGGTAGTTCTATGCCTGACCACTAGAGGCGCAATTTCGAACTGGAGTGGTAGTTCTATGCCTGACCACTAGGGGCGCAATATCGAAATGGAGTGGTAGTTCTATGCCTGACCACCGGGGGCGCAATATCGAAATGGAGTGGTAGTTCTATGCCTGACCACCGGGGGCGCAATATCGAAATGGAGTGGTAGTTCTATGCCTGACCACCGGGGGCGCAATATCGAAATGGAGTGGTAGTTCTATGCCTGGCCACTGGAGGCGCAATTTCGAAATGGAGTGGAAGTTCTATGCCTGACCACTAGAGGTAACCAAACGGTTGCCGACGCAAGATGAGTGACACACACATTTAATGCATGCGCATGCCGCTTGCGGCCTTCTTCTGTGCCTTGCACAGTATAAACCCCCTTAAAACAATTACTGAAGCGAGACGGCGCTCGCGTTACGGCGACGGATTTAAATTGTGAGTGCACTATAATTTGTCGCAAATGGTGCTTAACCACGGTGGGTCTCAAGCACAGGAGACTCCCAATTTCTAAATGACACACTCACAGCGCAAAGTTGTGTTAAACTTGCTTTGTCTACAGCAGGCACACACATACGAGTATGATCCTGATAGGTAACTAAGCTATCGGTCTTATGTCCAAGCGCAACATAATTTAGGTTAGAACCTCGTAACAAGTATTCCCGTTTGCTAATAGAGAGATCTCTCCCAGGATATATAGAAACGGAGAAACTCCGAATCGAACCTGGAAACAAAGCGCTACATCTGAGAATTTCGTCAGACATATGGTTAAGGTTCACTGCAGTTTAATACGAAAGAACTACAATGAAATAACCGAAAATAAAACAAAATAATATAACTACTAATAATAGAAATAAAAATAACTATAATAAGCCCTTATGATCCCGCTTAAATGCCTTCAGATTGCCATGAGTGCGACTTTGGCAACCAGTTCACAGTAGCGCTTCTTCACTGCACGTTCGGTCATAAAAAATTTAAATTGTGTGCTCAGAATAAGTTTAAACCTTCTGCCTTGTGATTATTAACCAATTGTTATGCCGAATGGTCGGCTCCTCCAAACTCAATTGCGAAACACTGTGAGTCTGTTAATGTGTGACTTAAATGGAACTCATTAATAACCAGTATCGCGTAATAACCTGGGTTAGAATAGAAGGCTCATACAACAAGCTGCGTCACCAGGTAATGTAAACGATCGGTAGCGAAGCTCCCCTCACGGCCAACGAGAGAGAGTCTCGCGATATTTCAGGCGAATTTGAGGTTTCAGAGCGTAGATCGCACAGGCAGGGATTCTTGTGAGCACTCAATGAACAGAGGCTGAAGTTGTGTAAAAGACATGCATTTATTCCTATAACTAACATAAGACAGACATTACACCTAACAAACAATAAACACGAAATAACGGAGTGGACACAAACAATGTAATCATGAAAATGCAATGACCAGATTTAAAATGAGTAACCTTAAAAGGGAAAATACTGTTCTGCAATGCAAGCAATTTTGCAAAAAATCTTATCTAGCTCTGATTTAAAAGAACCCAGGGTTTTAGCTTGTGTTACAATAACAGGAAGACTATTCCATACTCTAACTACACGCTGTGTACAGAAATGCTTCATCAAATTCGTTTTAAAATGTTCTCCAGCTAATTTCCACTTATGGCCACGAGTTCTGGTATTTAAACTAACATTGAAATAGTCATTTGGCTGAAAAGCATCCAGACCTGTTAGAATCTTAAACACCTGGATTATGTCCCCCCTTAGTCTCCTTTGCTCGAGGCTAAACAGATTCAGCTCAGCTAACCTCTCCTCATTAGACATTCCTCTAAGACCAGGAATCATTCTCGTTGCCCTACGTTGCACCTTTTCCAAGGCAGCAATGTCCTTCTTAAGGTATGGTAACCAAACCCGCACACAATATTCTAGGTGGGGTCTTACCAAGGAATTATGTTATCGTAGCATCACTTGCCTTGTCTTAAACTCCACACACCTAGAGATGCAATGTGCCTTCTCGCGTGGTGTTCCTGCAGAGGGAGTCTGTGAGTGCTGGAGATTGGGGGAGGGGGCAGTGTGGCTATGTCTGCTCTGTGTTCCTCCAGACGAGCAAAGAAGCTGTTTAGCTCCTTTGCTAAAAGGGCGTTGCTGTTAACAGTGACGGTGTTGTTGCCTTTGAAGTTTGTAATGTGTTGTATTCCCTGCCACACCCACTGTGGGTTGTTGTATGTGAAGTAGACCTCTATTTTCTGTTTCTCTGCCTGCCTGGCAACCTTGATGCCCCTATTCAGGTTAGCTCTGGCTGCACTCTGTGTTCTTGACTGCGCTGTCTTGTCCTGTAGTATTGTATTGTTGCTCTTGTGTTTATCTTGCACTTTCTCCCTCTGTTTGTGCTCCTTTCACTCTGTATAGTTCTATCTTGCCCGCACTTGTGTCATCTTGTGTTGTTTCTGTTTTTCTTCTTTGTCTTGCACCGTGGTCCAGGAGGAACAATGTTTCCTTTCACTGTGTACTGTGTATATTGCTGAAATAACAATAAACCCACTTGACCACCTGCCTCGATTCATCCTGAAGAGTTTTCCAATGTTGTTCAAAGGTCTGTTTGTTTCGGGTGAAGGACACGCCCCTGGACGTGCTGGATAAGGGGACCACAGATCAGTGTCCTCAGTCCTGCTTCTCCCTTCAAAGCTGAGAGGAAGATGACCCGCCTGCTGGTTCTGGTTTTGGCTTATGGAGCTCTGCTTATCTCCACAGAGGCCCAGCAAGATTACCACAGTCTCCCTGCACTCTACAAGACGGCCATTAAACTCGCAGTCGAAAATGCTCATCAAGGAACCCGTCAGCACATGAATTTCTATAACATCCAGGGCCGTCCGAAGGTAACTGCTGAGAAAGTGTTTACAAAAGTGTGAAACTTTCATCATCTGCAAGCTGAACTAATGAGAATCACATTGATTTTGATGTTTTAATTTCAATGCATATGATGCTTAATGTCTCTTCACAATGAAAGTGATGGTTGTATATCTCAGCCCTGGTCAATTTTACCTTCTCACAGTTTCTCTCTGAATCTGCTGCAGTCAAGTCTGTGACAGTTTGCCATTTTTTGGGTGATTATTGTTTGTTATATTGCCTTTAAAACAGTTGTAGGCAATTTTGTATATAACGTGTTTATGTGATTTAGATCAGCAGTGAATACATTGACATTGAGATTCTCTTGAGAGCAACAAAATGTCCAAAGTCAACTGCAACAGACCATCGGGCTGACTGTATTTTCATGGACAAGAGGGTAAGTAAAGAGTCACTGTGACTGTGAGCATTGGACATATCAGTTAGCAAATTAATTTAGGTTCATGTTAACTTTTTTGATGCCCTGCGGAGGAAAGTTAGGCAACAATAAAGTAACAAATAGATAGGTGGCCTCAAACAGCCAGTTCCATCACCTTATTCTCAAATTTTAGTAGGTTTACAGGCTTAAAGGCTGGATTACCAGGCAGTTGAAATCAGCCTTAAATGGCAGTGTGGTGTTTTGTGGTGAAAGGGCAATTAAATCTGGTCAGAGCAGGGTAGATGCGCAGTGTGAATTACCCTTTAAATTTACCTCTTTAAATAGTGAACTACAGGACCACTTAGCTTGATCGGAGGACAGTATTTTAATACAGAGCAGTGTTCAGTTAAACGGGATTTGTTGTTCATACTTTTAGATGAACTTGCTTTGTATAATATAGCCTTAAGGTGACCCTGCTTTGGAAGCTCTTTCCTCTAAAATTGTTCTGTGTCATTAAACCCTGCAGTCCAGCAGCTCTGCCTTAAATCTTTAGATATATCTTTACTACACCTTCTCTCACTGTATTTATTGCCCACCACTCTTTAAATACTGTTTTTGTGTGTCTGTGTGTTTTTGCAGCCATTCATTAACTGTAGAGTTTGCAGCAGACGGTCTGGTAATAATCTTACACATCCATCAATTGACTGTGTACCAAACAAGAAAGTGGATGAAGTAAGTGTAGAGAGTCTTAGCATTATGGAAATGTAACAGGTGTGTGAATTGTGTCTAAACATGTGGTTAAACTTTGATTGTGTTTGTACATGCAAAAATTTGATCAGAGTACTGTTTATTAATGACAAGGTTACTTTTAATCTGAACAACAGTGGCAGCACCAGGGAAAAGCTTGGGGGGGGGGCTCTAGCTCCTCCTCCAATGACCATAGTACCCCCACAGCACCCCCAAAATATTGGTTTCATT
Organism: Brienomyrus brachyistius; assembly: GCF_023856365.1. NCBI lineage: Eukaryota > Metazoa > Chordata > Actinopteri > Osteoglossiformes > Mormyridae > Brienomyrus > Brienomyrus brachyistius. The sequence continues at coordinate 11,150 of NW_026042391.1, read as the reverse complement.
TTTTCTTTAACTATCTGTAAAATCTGTATATTGTGTAAGACATTTTTGCGGTTTTTATAGCATACTTGTAGTGTATTTTTTCTTCAAAGTACACATAGAGGCTCTGTGAGCTAGACGTTAGAATTTCATATTTTATCATATTTTATCCATGCTGTAGCTTATCGTGCTGTGTGCTTCTATACAGCATCTACATAAGCTGAAAAGCTAAAGCACCCGCTCTAAATAATCTCACTCCCCTATAGCACCTGTAGCATTAAGTCACTGGCGCTGCCACTGCTGAATAAACGACTCCAATCTGACTAAACCGCTTAACTTTTCCTCCCCATGTTACATTTCAGGACAAACGACGTAATATGTGTCCTTCTGATAAACCTCCTCTCAGATCTAAAACTGCCTTGGCTTCCAAGGACACTAAAGAAGCTGAAGGAGACTGTCTGGGCTGTTTCTGATGGCTGATGGTCCTGCAATGTGGACCAGAGGAGGAAACTGGAAGGGAAAATGCTTTGCTTTATATCATGCCCACCCAAAGCCCCCAGTGAGTAAGCCATAGGCGCCGATAGCATGGAAAAACTCCCAAGAAGGAAGAAACCTTGGGAGGGACCAAACTCAAAGGGGGAGCCCATCCTCCTGGGGCCGGCAAAGTGTAGGTGCAGGATCACAAAAAACTTAACGAGAGAATTCGACTGTCCCTCACAAAAACTGTAAAGTTTTAGTGGCTAAATTGCTTTTTCTATGCCTTTTCAAACAGGAGGAGATTTGTTTGGCTATATGTAGAAATTTTCTATACAATTTAGACAGCACAGAATCATTAACCTACTTTAATGAATTTATTTATACAACCACATATTTCACACATTTTGACATCAGTCATGCAGTGAAGATACAGTCTCTTTATTTCTTGACGCCAACCCTCCCCATTAATCCGGGCTTGGGACCGACACCTAGTTGAGCTGGCTTGCTCCCTTAAGTGGCTGGGTTAGGCTAAACTATGTATATATTTATAAAGACTACAATAAATTTATAAAGACCTCCCTAAATATGTAGTCTAACAAAACGCAGTTTAAAGAAGGTAGCCTACCTGGTAAACAAAGAAATTAAAAGGCCCACAGCATATAATCGGGCTATATTCCAAGCAGTTTTTAAGAACGTAACCTACATGGCGAAATTGAATTACTTTCTGGACCAACAAACGCAACCAGGCATGAACATTATGCACCTTCCTAGTCTTGATGTAAGTCGTCCTACAGATGAGGACGTTAGGCAGCCTTTAGATCCGACCCATCATGCACTGCAGTTTTTTGCAAATTCCTCAGACGGAAAACCATTAAATACCTCTTCTATTACCTTATATTACCTTATATTCATGTAATAAATATACAAATATCAATTAGTTGGAAATCAGCCAGACAGACGTAATTACTACAAATGGTTTCCACTGTATTTGTGACTCTGAGTGCCGCAGGCTTGGATGCAGTGCCGCACCATTTTGTAAGGCATGCACTGGCCAATCATGTAGCACTTCTCTCAGAAATATTAATGAGACATCACCTACCACCCTGCAAAAAAGAAATTTGCCACTTGTCCCCCTGCACATGAGCCAACTTGGCTGCGTCAACCAGCGGAGCTCCGGAGCCTCTGGAGAAACACGCGGCAAAAAAGGCTCGCATGCGGTCTTCCAAAGTTTGGGAATACTTCAGTCATGACACCTTTTCTGCGCCTCTACTGTAGCTGGCGTTAATGATGCTGTTTCAGCCATTTTATATTTTCTGTTTACTTATTCTGTCATGTAAGACTGAGACAAATTATCGTTTACGACAATTCTTACACACTGTAGCCTGACTTGCTGACTTAAGTAAGTTTAACTATAAGCTACCTTTGCTAGTGTTTGTGAATAACATGTTTCTCTAGTCATGAAATTATTCCATGTTTTAGCATCTGTTTCAACATTAAAGTCAAATTGGTATACTGAAATATATAAAAACTATTGAACTATTAACTTAAGTCTAACATAGAAAATCCTACTGAATCTCTTAAGATTTTCCTTTTTTGTTAATGCACTAATGTTTAAGAAGTGTCTTAATAAATTGAATTTCAGATTTGTGTGTGGGTGGGAGTGGGTGAATTGTATTAAATTCATACATTCATTCTTTTGGCTCAGACATTACTGACCTAAAACAAATTGAGGCATTGGGTAAGTGCTTAAATTAGCTACTAAATGGCAAAAAATATTCTAAATATCACATTTTCCATTCTTCGGTATAATTTTAACGAATCACCTATGCTGCCAAACATTAACGCATAGATTGTCACAACACTCTATGTTTTAGTTCTTCTTTATGTGTATAGGACGGTGTGATGGTTCTGGTGGTGGGTGTGGCCGACGCTGCTCGCGATGTTTGGCTATGCTGCAGTCCCAGGGACCAAGTTGGAACACATTTCCACCTTCAAGCTTAGGTGGAAAAACGGCACCGAGACCCAGCAGCAGGACAACTTCACTTGTCCAGACAACCAGCCCTGCTTCATCATTGAAGTAAGCCCTGTGAACAGGAGCGAGATGTACTTCTGCAGTGGATGTTATAGCGGAAAGAACATCCCCATCCTCACGTCTGCCGGAGTGCCCCCTCAAGTGGGTGTGTGACTTAACTCGATGGATGAATTGGACAGAATGTACTGTTACTAGAGGTCGACCGATATGGGTTTTTCAATAGCCGATGCCGATATTTAGGAGTCAGGGTCAGGCGATGGCCGATATATGCTGCTGATTTTTTTTGGCCGATAATTGGACGTTTTCCCCTCTATTTGCATGGTAAAATATCACACTAATAATAACAAACGATACACAAAATTTCTCAATTTAGCATTTATTGAATACTCAACTTGGAAACAATAACACATTTATAAACAATAAAAATAGCAGCATCAGAATCTCTGTTAGTGCACAATATAGCAGCAAACTCCTCATGTTTGACGGAAGGAAATTTGTAAACAATACAAAAAGGAATAAGCATGTTATCTTCAGTTGTAATCCCACTTCCAGTCCCTGAGTCTTACTCACCACACTCATACTTCACAGCAATCAGACAGCAGTTAATTAACCAGAAGAGGAAAAATGCAAAAACACAACAGAACTTGTAAATAATAACAAACTAATAGACAATAAAAATAGCAGCATCAGAATCTCTATTAGTGCCAAATATAACAGCAAACTCCTCATGTCTGACGGAAGGAAAATTTGTAAATACACAAAGGAATGAGCACATCTTCAGTTTTAATCCCATTTCCAGTCCCTGAGTCTTCCTCATCCCACAAGCAGGCAAGGCATGTCACCCCGGTTGTGTGACACTTATTTTATATAATAAAATAAGTGCCCCCTGCGGCCCCAGAGCCCGAGCAGCCGTCTCCGCTGCCTGCAGCTACCGCGCCCACGTCCGAGGCGCTTTCCCTGCCTGCAGCTCCCGGGCAGGCGCCCCCTCTGCAGCCTGCAGCTCCAGTCCCTGGCCCCACTCCAGTCCCTTCTCCCCCTGTGACTCTGGTACCCTCACCCCGACGAGCCCGACCCCGGCCACGGGTCCTTATGTCTGTGTCCCATAAGGGGAGAGGACACAGACGCACGGCTGGGGTCCCACCCGCCCAGCCCCCTGGCTCGCCCTCCCTCGCCGGCGCTAGGGCTTGGTCGGCGCCTGCGGTCCTGGCCCTCCGGGTCGGCTGTCGTCTGCGGGTCCCCCTCCGCGGCCTCGTCGCCCTGCCTCGGTCCCTCCTCCGGCGTCTTATCGGTTGCCTGCGGGCCCCCCGACGGCGGCTCCTCATTCGCCTGCTGGTCCTCCCGCTCTGGCGTGTCGGAGGACGTCGCCGTCTGCTGCGGCTCCCCCTCTCTCCTTGCCCTCGCCAGGGTCCCTTCCAGCTCCTTCGTCCCCTTCCCTGGTCTCCCCTCCGACTCCCTCCTTCGTCCCTGCGTCTGTCCCTCACCCCGTCTCCTCGGCCCCTCCGGCTCCGGCCTCCCGGCCGCCTGCAGCCCTTCCGGCTGCCTCCCGTCGCCCGCTGGGTCTCCCTCGGGCTCCTCTTGGTTCCCCCTCCTTCTCTCCCTGGCCTCCCGTCTTTGTCCCTCCTGCCTCTGCTCCCCCTCGCTTTGTTCCTCCTGTCTCTGTCCCTCCTCTCTTTGTCCCTCGTCCCTCTGGCTTCTGCTCCTCTTTCCCCGATGTTCCCTTCGTTCACTCCCGGTCCTTTTGTCCCTGCCTGTTCCCTCCGTGTCCCCCTTTCTGATCTGTTTCTCTGCCTTTCCTGTCTTATGTCAAGTCTTGTCCTGGCTCCTTCCCCTGTGCCAGTTCTGTCTGTCCGTTCTGTTCCCTGTCCCTCATTAATGAGGTTTTATATAGATATACATATATGCCCGCTTGTCCGCTCCTCGTGTGTGCCACGCCCCCTGATTACCCACGTGTGCTTCCCTGATCGTCTCCTGCTTTGCCCGATTACTTTGATTAGTCATGACCTATTTTAGTCCTGGTCTTACCTGTTTGCCCTGTCCGTCATTGTAGTTTGTCAATGCCTGCGTTCCGTCCTGCTCTACCCGCTCCGTTTCCCCGATTAAAGACCCGTTTTCACAAACACAAAAAAAAACTATATGTATACATATACATACACTGAACAAAAATATAAACGCAACACTTTTGTTTTTGCTCCCATTTTTCATGAGATGGACTTAAAGATCTACAATTCATTCCAGATACACAATATTACCATTTCTCTCAAACATTTCTCACAAATCAGTCTAAATGTGTGATAGTGAGCACTTCTGCTTTGCTGAGATAATCCATCCCACCTCACAGGTGTGCCACATCAAGATGCTGATCTGACAACATGGGTAGTGCACAAGTGTACCTTATACTGCCCACCAATAAAAGGCCACCCTGGAATGTGCCATGAAAAATGGGAGCAGAAACAAGAGTGTTGCGTTTATATTTTTGTTCAGTATATATATTTATGGGTGTATCGAGACTAGATGGTCAGTATGGATAACTAAGGTGCACTAAAACTGGGTGAGCAGGCAAGGCATGTCACCCAGGTTGTGTGACAATCTATCTGAAACCAATCAGATTGTCGTCTCAGATAGGCGACGGACAATCTGATTGGTTCAGATAGGCGACGGACAATCTGATTGGTTCAGATAGGCGACGGACAATCTGATTGGTTCAGATAGACGACGGACAATCTGATTGGTTCAGATAGACGACGGACAATCTGATTGGTTCAGATAGACGACGGACAATCTGATTGGTTCAGATAGACGACGGACAATCTGATTGGTTCAGATAGGCGACGGACAATCTGATTGGTTCAGATAGGCGACGGACAATCTGATTGGTTCAGATAGGCGACGGACAATCTGATTGGTTCAGATAGGCGACGGACAATCTGATTGGTTCAGATAGGCGACGGACAATCTGATTGGTTCAGATAGGCGACGGACAATCTGATTGGTTCAGATAGGCGACGGACAATCTGATTGGTTCAGATAGGCGACGGACAATCTGATTGGTTCAGATAGGCGACGGACAATCTGATTGGTTCAGATAGACGACGGACAATCTGATTGGTTCAGATAGACGACGGACAATCTGATTGGTTCAGATAGACGACGGACAATCTGATTGGTTCAGATAGACGACGGACAATCTGATTGGTTCAGATAGACGACGGACAATCTGATTGGTTCAGATAGACGACGGACAATCTGATTGGTTCAGATAGACGACGGACAATCTGATTGGTTCAGATAGACGACGGACAATCTGATTGGTTCAGATAGGCGACGGACAATCTGATTGGTTCAGATAGACGACGGACATCTGATTGGTTCAGATAGGGCGACGGACAATCTGATTGGTTCAGATAGGCGACGGACAATCTGATTGGTTCAGATAGGCGACGGACAATCTGATTGGTTCAGATAGACGACGGACAATCTGATTGGTTCAGATAGGACGACGGACAATCTGATTGGTTCAGATAGACGACGGACAATCTGATTGGTTCAGATAGACGACGGACAATCTGATTGGTTCAGATAGACGACGGACAATCTGATTGGTTCAGATAGACGACGGACAATCTGATTGGTTCAGATAGACGACGGACAATCTGATTGGTTCAGATAGACAACGGACAATCTGATTGGTTCAGATAGACGACGGACAATCTGATTGGTTCAGATAGACGACGGACAATCTGATTGTTCAGATAGACGACGGACAATCTGATTGGTTCAGATAGACGACGGACAATCTGATTGGTTCAGATAGACGACGGACAATCTGATTGGTTCAGATAGACGACGGACAATCTGATTGGTTCAGTAGACGACGGACAATCTGATTGGTTCAGATAGACGACGGACAATCTGATTGGTTCAGATAGGCGACGGACAATCTGATTGGTTCAGATAGGCGACGGACAATCTGATTGGTTCAGATAGGCGACGGACAATCTGATTGGTTCAGATAGGCGACGGACAATCTGATTGGTTCAGATAGGCGACGGACAATCTGATTGGTTCAGATAGGCGACGGACAATCTGATTGGTTCAGATAGGCGACGGACAATCTGATTGGTTCAGATAGACGACGGACAATCTGATTGGTTCAGATAGGCGACGGACAATCTGATTGGTTCAGGTAGGCGACGGACAATCTGATTGGTTCAGGTAGACGACGGACAATCTGATTGGTTCAGGTAGGCGACGGACAATCTGATTGGTTCAGATAGGCGACGGACAATCTGATTGGTTCAGATAGGCGACGGACAATCTGATTGGTTCAGATAGGCGACGGACAATCTGATTGGTTCAGATAGACGACGGACAATCTGATTGGTTCGATAGACGACGGACAATCTGATTGGTTCAGATAGACGACGGACAATCTGATTGGTTCAGATAGGACGACGGACAATCTGATTGGTTCAGATAGGCGACGGACAATCTGATTGGTTCAGATAGGCGACGGACAATCTGATTGGTTCAGATAGGCGACGGACAATCTGATTGGTTCAGATAGGCGACGGACAATCTGATTGGTTCAGATAGGACGGACCAATCTGATTGGTTCAGATAGGCGACGGACAATCTGATTGGTTCAGATAGGCGACGGACAATCTGATTGGTTCAGATAGGCGACGGACAATCTGATTGGTTCAGATAGGCGACGGACAATCTGATTGGTTCAGATAGACGACGGACAATCTGATTGGTTCAGATAGACGACGGACAATCTGATTGGTTCAGATAGACGACGGACAATCTGATTGGTTCAGATAGGCGACGGACAATCTGATTGGTTCAGATAGGCGACGGGACAATCTGATTGGTTCAGATAGGCGACGGACAATCTGATTGGTTCAGATAGGCGACGGACAATCTGATTGGTTCAGATAGGCGACGGACAATCTGATTGGTTCAGATAGGCGACGGACAATCTGATTGGTTCAGATAGGCGACGGACAATCTGATTGGTTCAGATAGACGACGGACAATCTGATTGGTTCAGATAGGCGACGGACAATCTGATTGGTTCAGATAGGCGACGGACAATCTGATTGGTTCAGATAGGCGACGGACAATCTGATTGGTTCAGATAGGCGACGGACAATCTGATTGGTTCAGATAGACGACGGACAATCTGATTGGTTCAGATAGACGACGGACAATCTGATTGGTTCAGATAGACGACGGACAATCTGATTGGTTCAGATAGGCGACGGACAATCTGATTGGTTCAGATAGGCGACGGACAATCTGATTGGTTCAGATAGGCGACGGACAATCTGATTGGTTCAGATAGGCGACGGACAATCTGATTGGTTCAGATAGGCGACGGACAATCTGATTGGTTCAGATAGGCGACGGACAATCTGATTGGTTCAGATAGGCGGACGGACAATCTGATTGGTTCAGATAGGCGACGGACAATCTGATTGGTTCAGATAGACGACGGACAATCTGATTGGTTCAGATAGGCGACGGACAATCTGATTGGTTCAGATAGGCGACGGACAATCTGATTGGTTCAGATAGGCGACGGACAATCTGATTGGTTCAGATAGGCGACGGACAATCTGATTGGTTCAGATAGGCGACGGACAATCTGATTGGTTCAGATAGAAGACGGACAATCTGATTGGTTCAGATAGGCGACGGACCAATCTGATTGGTTCAGATAGGCGACGGACAATCTGATTGGTTCAGATAGACGACGGACAATCTGATTGGTTCAGATAGACGACGGACAATCTGATTGGTTCAGATAGACGACGGACAATCTGATTGGTTCAGATAGACGACGGACAATCTGATTGGTTCAGATAGGCGACGGACAATCTGATTGGTTCAGATAGGCGACGGACAATCTGATTGGTTCAGATAGGCGACGGACAATCTGATTGGTTCAGATAGGCGACGGACAATCTGATTGGTTCAGATAGGCGACGGACAATCTGATTGGTTCAGATAGGCGACGGACAATCTGATTGGTTCAGATAGGCGACGGACAATCTGATTGGTTCAGATAGACGACGGACAATCTGATTGGTTCAGATAGACGACGGACAATCTCATTGGTTCAGATAGACGACGGACAATCTGATTGGTTCAGATAGACGACGGACAATCTGATTGGTTCAGATAGACGACGAACAATCTGATTGGTTCAGATAGGCGACGGACAATCTGATTGGTTCAGATAGGCGACGGACAATCTGATTGGTTCAGATAGACGACGGACAATCTGATTGGTTCAGATAGACGACGGACAATCTGATTGGTTCAGATAGACGACGGACAATCTGATTGGTTCAGATAGACGACGGACAATCTGATTGGTTCAGATAGGCGACGGACAATCTGATTGGTTCAGATAGGCGACGGACAATCTGATTGGTTCAGATAGGCGACGGACAATCTGATTGGTTCAGATAGGCGACGGACAATCTGATTGGTTCAGATAGGCGACGGACAATCTGATTGGTTCAGATAGGCGACGGACAATCTGATTGGTTCAGATAGGCGACGGACAATCTGATTGGTTCAGATAGGCGACGGACAATCTGATTGGTTCAGATAGGCGACGGACAATCTGATTGGTTCAGATAGGCGACGGACAATCTGATTGGTTCAGATAGGCGACGGACAATCTGATTGGTTTCAGATAGGCGACGGACAATCTGATTGGTTCAGATAGACGACGGACAATCTGATTGGTTCAGATAGACGACGGACAATCTGATTGGTTCAGATAGACGACGGACAATCTGATTGGTTCAGATAGACGACGGACAATCTGATTGGTTCAGATAGGCGACGGACAATCTGATTGGTTCAGATAGGCGACGGACAATCTGATTGGTTCAGATAGGCGACGGACAATCTGATTGGTTCAGATAGGCGACGGACAATCTGATTGGTTCAGATAGGCGACGGACAATCTGATTGGTTCAGATAGGCGACGGACAATCTGATTGGTTCAGATAGGCGACGGACAATCTGATTGGTTCAGATAGGCGACGGACAATCTGATTGGTTCAGATAGGCGACGGACAATCTGATTGGTTCAGATAGGCGACGGACAATCTGATTGGTTCAGATTGACGACGGACAATCTGATTGGTTCAGATAGACGACGGACAATCTGATTGGTTCAGATAGGCGACGGACAATCTGATTGGTTCAGATAGGCGACGGACAATCTGATTGGTTCAGATAGGCGACGGACAATCTGATTGGTTCAGGTAGACGACGGACAATCTGATTGGTTCAGGTAGGCGACGGACAATCTGATGGTTCAGATAGGCGACGGACAATCTGATTGGTTCAGATAGGCGACGGACAATCTGATTGGTTCAGATAGGCGACGGACAATCTGATTGGTTCAGATAGACGACGGACAATCTGATTGGTTCAGATTAGACGACGGACAATCTGATTGGTTCAGATAGACGACGGACAATCTGATTGGTTCAGATAGACGACGGACAATCTGATTGGTTCAGATAGGACGACGGACAATCTGATTGGTTCAGATAGGCGACGGACAATCTGATTGGTTCAGATAGGCGACGGACAATCTGATTGGTTCAGATAGGCGACGGACAATCTGATTGGTTCAGATAGGCGACGGACAATCTGATTGGTTCAGATAGGCGACGGACAATCTGATTGGTTCAGATAGGCGACGGACAATCTGATTGGTTCAGATAGGCGACGGACAATCTGATTGGTTCAGATAGGCGACGGACAATCTGATTGGTTCAGATAGGCGACGGACAATCTGATTGGTTCAGATAGGCGACGGACAATCTGATTGGTTCAGATAGGCGACGGACAATCTGATTGGTTCAGATAGGCGACGGACAATCTGATTGGTTCAGATAGGCGACGGACAATCTGATTGGTTCAGATAGGCGACGGACAATCTGATTGGTTCAGATAGGCGACGGACAATCTGATTGGTTCAGATAGGCGACGGACAATCTGATTGGTTCAGATAGGCGACGGACAATCTGATTGGTTCAGATAGGCGACGGACAATCTGATTGGTTCAGATAGGCGACGGACAATCTGATTGGTTCAGATAGGCGACGGACAATCTGATTGGTTCAGATAGGCGACGGACAATCTGATTGGTTCAGATAGGGCGACGGACAATCTGATTGGTTCAGATAGGCGACGGACAATCTGATTGGTTCAGATAGGCGACGGACAATCTGATTGGTTCAGATAGGCGCGGACAATCTGATTGGTTCAGATAGGCGACGGACAATCTGATTGGTTCAGATAGGCGACGGACAATTGATAGCGACGACATCTGATGGTTCAGATAGGCGACGGACAATTCATCTGATTGGTTCAGATAGGCGACGGACAATCTGATTGGTTCAGATAGGCGACGGACAATCTGATTGGTTCAGATAGGCGACGGACAATCTGATTGGTTCAGATAGGCGACGGACAATCTGATTGGTTCAGATAGGCGACGGACAATCTGATTGGTTCAGATAGGCGACGGACAATCTGATTGGTTCAGATAGGCGACGGACAATCTGATTGGTTCAGATAGACGACGGACAATCTGATTGGTTCAGATAGGCGACGGACAATCTGATTG